>NW_015632119.1:300789-303386 GCF_001515625.1 Sinocyclocheilus rhinocerous
ACACCTGTCAAGCCAGGCCAGCATGCCCTTGGCAGCCCCTATCAGCTCCACCACAGCGGTGAGGAACACGTTAGGTGGTTTGTTTGGACTTCCTCCATCATAAGAAGGGTTTTTCCTGCGCTCTGACGCACAGTTGTGCAAGTTGTTGGATGCTGCTCGCATCTGACCTACCAGAGTCTTCAAGTTATCAGTTTCCACGCCACAGTTCTGCAACAACAAATAAGCATTCACATTAGTCATTTTAGATTAAACTAGATTTTTACATCTAAAGAAAGTGGTGCTTTTCCATTCCAAAGTCGATGACACAATGCTACCCTATTGGGTGTTACTACAGTGCTATGTTTTAGCGTGTTGCTTTGCAGTTGCTAGGGTGTGTTGGATGGTTGCTTACTGGCCCAAGTAAAAAAAAAAAGAGCCCAATTCCAAGAGAGATAGATTTGTAGATACTCTTGTGAAAAATAAGTATACTTTAGCCTACCCTTAAAAAGAGTAAACAAAAATACTGTAATATATATATATATATATATATATACACTTAAAGGTTGATAGTCCCTTTGATATGTGTTAAAAATCCATTTAAATTTCTGTTACCGCACCAGTCAGCTGCAGTCCTGGTGTCTCTCAAAAAGTGTCTTCCTGCTGTGAAAGAAGAAAATATGTTTGGTGTATATACCCACATTCTTCAAAATATCTTCTTTTGTGTTGTACAGAAGAAAGAAACTCATACAAATTTGGAACAAATGAGGGTGAGTAAATGATTTTCATGTTTTGTTTTTTTTTGTGAACTATTCTTTTAAGTGCGAAATGAATGTAATAATTTTTTTCAGACACTCGATGCAGTAGCATGTTAACAGCAATTAAATGAAAATGTACTAAACTGTAGTGCTGAAATTTAAAGTGCTTTTTTGACCCACCAGTTGTCACTGAAATATGGTTAAAGTGTGCTGCCGAATATACTGATAAGCATTTATGATCAACTATTAATCTCTATTGAAGCTTGTATGTTATGCATTTAAATATATTTTGTAATTACACACTTGTAATGATCAAGTTCTAGTTTAGTACATATACTAACTTAAAATATCAAATAACGCACTACAGTTAAAATTAGTTAGACAACACATCAGAATAAGTGTATTTGTTTAAAGCAAGTTAAAAGATTATTAAAACATGATGATTAAAAAAAAATACTTTACAACACTACACTTTTGCAATTAAGTGTTTTATAAAACAGTTATGAAAGTGTCTTAATATTATCTAAGAACTGTTTTTAAAAATATACTTTTAAGATTTGAAGTACTCTACATGTGCAAGCTGTCCCATTTTACTGTCAGGCTGAAGTTTAAAACTTAGGTTTAGGGGTTTGTTCAAATCCCTAATCATAAGCAATAATAACAGTGATGCTAACAGTACCACAAACAAATGCCTCGCTTATCAAGCGCTAAAGCAGTTTCCGTTTGTGTATCTTCCACTTTAATGATATGAAATGTGAAGTATGTGGTGTTTGTAATGCCATGTGACAGTGGCTACAGTGCACGGGTCATTCTCACAACCTTTCCAGCTAAAAATCCCATCACATTCCATCGCACCGGTCAGAGCTGTCGCATGAACATGGTCACTGCCTGACTTCAAAGGGATTCCAGAAAGCCGTCTCTGCCCTAAACCCAGCCAGACACTGACCGACAGACTTGAAGTCTGCCAAAAAGTGCAGAGCCTTTGGCCTGGTCAGCTCCAACAACACAGAATACAAGTGTTTGAGAGAAATATTAACCTGCACTGAGTTCAAGGAGGATGCAGGTGCTCTTCTGGAATCTTCTCCTGTTGTTTTTGTATTATAACAAAGCTTTAGCTATGATGAGTTCATGATGGCAGAATTATTAAAGGAATGAAAAGGGGTAATCCACCCTCTGTTCATTTCATGCTGCCCTCTTCAACTGCCAGAAATTAAGAGCAGAATCTCTCACAGCGTCAAAATACGCTGGAGCAAGGGACGAGGAGACGAGAATACGTGGAAATTTCACAAAACGAGAGTCTTTAATAATCCAACAGGGAGACAGAGCACAAGGAAGACGTTCACAACAAGTAGACCCGACGAAGAACTAAGGAACAGACAGGAACTTACAAACACAGGATAATTACAAACACAGGTGAGCAGAATCATCAATCACTAAACAAGAACAGGAAACATGACCAAAAAAGGAAAACAGGAACTAAGACAGAGGTAAAACAGGACAGACAGTCCAGAATCTTGACATTACGCCCCCTCCCAGAAGGCGCGTCCTCGCACCGTAGAACAACAGAGGGGGGGCACGGGTGGGAACTTAGGAGGAGGCTCAGAAGGAGGACAGACACCCGGGAGGGGGCCGGCAGACAGAGTCCAGGGAGGTGATGATGGAGGGAGGAGCCAGGGAGGAAACAGGAGGAACTTGGAGCAAGAGGAGCCAAGCAGGACCCAGTCCACAGCCATAATGGTGGCCCATGGTGGAGCCGACGGAGGGAGGAGCCATGGAGGAGGAATGCCCGCTGACTCCAGGGGGCTGACCAACGACGGCGGAGCAGGTGGTGGAGGAGCCCGAGGCGGAGACGGAGAGCCAGGG
>NW_015632119.1:304588-351110 GCF_001515625.1 Sinocyclocheilus rhinocerous
CATCAACTGTTTTGTTACCCACATTCTTCAAAATATCTTCTTTTGTGTTGTACAGAAGAAAGAAACTCATACAAATTTGGAACAAATGAGGGTGAGTAAATGATTTTCATGTTTTGTTTTTTTTTGTGAACTATTCTTTTAAGTGCGAAATGAATGTAATAATTTTTTTCAGACACTCGATGCAGTAGCATGTTAACAGCAATTAAATGAAAATGTACTAAACTGTAGTGCTGAAATTTAAAGTGCTTTTTTGACCCACCAGTTGTCACTGAAATATGGTTAAAGTGTACTGCCGAATATACTGACAAGCATTTATGATCAACCCTTAATCTCTATTGAAGCTTGTATGTTATGCATTTAAATATATTTTGTAATTACACACTTGTAATGATCAAGTTCTAGTTTAGTACATATACTAACTTAAAATATCAAATAACGCACTACAGTTAAAATTAGTTAGACAACACATCAGAATAAGTGTATTTGTTTAAAGCAAGTTAAAAGATTATTAAAACATGATGATTAAAAAAAAATACTTTACAACACTACACTTTTGCAATTAAGTGTTTTATAAAACAGTTATGAAAGTGTCTTAATATTATCTAAGAACTGTTTTTAAAAATATACTTTTAAGATTTGAAGTACTCTACATGTGCAAGCTGTCCCATTTTACTGTCAGGCTGAAGTTTAAAACTTAGTTTTAGGGGTTTGTTCAAATCCCTAATCATAAGCAATAATAACAGTGATGCTAACAGTACCACAAACAAATGCCTCGCTTATCAAGCGCTAAAGCAGTTTCCGTTTGTGTATCTTCCACTTTAATGATATGAAATGTGAAGTATGTGGTGTTTGTAATGCCATGTGACAGTGGCTACAGTGCACGGGTCATTCTCACAACCTTTCCAGCTAAAAATCCCATCACATTCCATCGCACCGGTCAGAGCTGTCGCATGAACATGGTCACTGCCTGACTTCAAAGGGATTCCAGAAAGCCGTCTCTGCCCTAAACCCAGCCAGACACTGACCGACAGACTTGAAGTCTGCCAAAAAGTGCAGAGCCTTTGGCCTGGTCAGCTCCAACAACACAGAATACAAGTGTTTGAGAGAAATATTAACCTGCACTGAGTTCAAGGAGGATGCAGGTGCTCTTCTGGAATCTTCTCCTGTTGTTTTTGTATTATAACAAAGCTTTAGCTATGATGAGTTCATGATGGCAGAATTATTAAAGGAATGAAAAGGGGTAATCCACCCTCTGTTCATTTCATGCTGCCCTCTTCAACTGCCAGAAATTAAGAGCAGAATCTCTCACAGCGTCAAAATACGCTGGAGCAAGGGACGAGGAGACGAGAATACGTGGAAATTTCACAAAACGAGAGTCTTTAATAATCCAACAGGGAGACAGAGCACAAGGAAGACGTTCACAACAAGTAGACCCGACGAAGAACTAAGGAACAGACAGGAACTTATAAAAACAGGATAATTACAAACACAGGTGAGCAGAATCATCAATCACTAAACAAGAACAGGAAACATGACCAAAAAAGGAAAACAGGAACTAAGACAGAGGTAAAACAGGACAGACAGTCCAGAATCTTGACATTACGCCCCCTCCCAGAAGGCGCGTCCTCGCACCGTAGAACAACAGAGGGGGGGCACGGGTGGGAACTTAGGAGGAGGCTCAGAAGGAGGACAGACACCCGGGAGGGGGCCGGCAGACAGAGTCCAGGGAGGTGATGATGGAGGGAGGAGCCAGGGAGGAAACAGGAGGAACTTGGAGCAAGAGGAGCCAAGCAGGACCCAGTCCACAGCCATAATGGCGGCCCATAGTGGGGCCGACGGAGGGAGGAGCCATGGAGGAGGAATGGCTGCCGACTCCAGGGGGGCGACCAATGGCGGCGGAGTAGGTGGTGGAGGAGCCCGAGGTGGAGACAGAGAGCCGATGAGCCAGGGCGATGGGGGGGATCCGGAGGGCCATGGCAGAGCAGATGGCGCCGGCGACTGACGCGGAGGCGGGGATCCGAAAGGCCGCGGTGGAGCCGGAGCGACAGAGGACTGAGGAGGAGCCGAGGGGATGAAGGAGCCTGACAGAGCCGAGCGACGCTGGAGGATGGCAGTCGCATAGTGGAGCTTGCGCCGCATAGATGGTGGGCTGAGGGCGAGCAGAGGGGCTGCCAGACGACAGCGGAGGAGGAGGCAGGAGCAGGTGGGAGGGCGGGCATTTGTGACCCTCCGGGCTTTCAGGAATGGGACAGCCTGACAGAGCCGGAGGGACGAATGGACGAGGCGAAGCCAGAGGAGTGGAGTCTCGAGGCGCAGGATGATCGACGCCAGACCAAGGCGGAGCCGGAGGGACGAGGGAGCCCAGCGGAGCTAGTGGACTGCCAGGCCAGAGGAGGGAGCTAGGAGCCATGGTGGAGCCGACAGGTCAACGGGCCGAGGCGGAGTCCGGAGCCCAGAGGCTGGAGGCGGAGTCAAAGGATACTCTGACCACGGCGACGCTGGAGGATGGCAGTCGCATAGTGGAGCTTGCGCCGCATAGATGGTGGGCTGAGGGCGAGCAGAGGGGCTGCCAGATGACAGCGGAGGAGGAGGCAGGAGCAGGTGGGAGGGCGGGCATTTGTGAGCCTCCGGGCTTTCAGGAATGGGAGCCCTCTCCTCTTCGGTGTGGCACAGTCACCGCGCCATACACAGCTCACCCTCAGCCGCGGTGCAGGGGGCGGAGCTCCTCTCCGCGCTCACATCGTCTGCGGCTTTCTCCCTCGTGGCGGGCGTTGTTGCCGGCCCCCTCCTGGGTGCCTGTCCTCCTCCCGAGCCTCCTCCTTAGTTCCCACCTGTTCCCCCCCTCTGTTGTTCTACGGCGCAAGGACACACCTTCCGGGAGGGGGGCGATATGTCAGGATTATGGACCTGTTTTGCCCCTGTTTCTGTTTCAGTGTTCCCTTATTTGGTCATGTTCCTGTTCTCGTTGTCTCATTATTAGTTGATTCCCCGCACTTGTCTGTCCCTCGATAAGTTTAGTATAAATGTGTAGTCTGCCTCATGTTTCCTGGTCGGGTCTTCTGTCACAATACGCTGGAGCAAGGCACGAGGAGACATGGAGATTTCACAAAACGAGAGTCTTTAATAATCCAACAGGGAGACAGAGCACAAGGAAGACGTTCACAACAAGTAGACCCGACGAAGAACTAAGGAACAGACAGGAACTTATAAACACAGGATAATTGCAAACATAGGTGAGCGGAATCATCAATCACTAAACAAGAACAGGAAACATGACCAAAAAAGGAAAACAGGAACTAAGACAGAGGTAAAATACGACAGACAGTCCAGAATCCTGACACACAGACTGTAGGGGCTGTTTAATGTTGAATGAGTTTAACGCAAATAACACCGTCAGATCTCAAAACAAGCATTTGATTATTTAAATCTCCTGTTTAAAAATAGGAAAATAGACGCGCCATAGTTTAAATGGTTTTCTGTCTTGCATTTTATCTCTCTAAATGATGGATGTCATTATAAATGTGGAGATTTTTATGTATTTAGTTGTAGGCATATATAACACATATTTTAAAATCGTATTGCATACCTGTTGCTGCCATAATAATGACCCATTTCAAATGTTTACGTGCTTTTCTTCTCTATCTTCTTTTTGTTCTTAACAGCTCCTACTTGCTGTTGTGAGGCAGTAATGAAATATTGTTCTTAAATACTTTCCAGCATTTCAGTAATAAATATGCATGCAAATTACAGCAAAGTGCAACAGTTACCGTACTGTGTTCGGCAATGGTCAAAAAGGATTTAAAAATTACTGGATTTTTAATCGTTTTCTTTTTGTAAACTCACAGATGTGGATTCGGACGGCAATTAAATTACCACAGGACCTTGATGTTTGTCAAAAAACTGTAGGTAATTCGGCTGGGGATTTTTATGTGGGTGGTGGGAGAAAAACACAGACATTCTGGATACAGACAGCAAGAAAATCACAGATTAACCTCTGTAAATGTTGACAATAGTTTAGGTCCCCATGAGAAACAATTACCGTCCGAATCAGGTTAAAAAAGGCACCAAAATACCTGAGAGAAATAAATGAGAAGGACAGAAAGAGAAGGAGCTGAAAGAATAAGAGATCTTAAAGCACTTACACAAAATATTCCAAAGCATTTCTCAGAGAAAGTTGAAACTGCGAGACATTACGTCACAAGAGGGAAATATAAAAAGTCACAAAGTCGCAGTTGTGACAAAAGTGCAGTTGTCATATAGTTAAAACTGTGAGATATAAAAAGGCGCACTTGTAACAAATAAAGTCACAATTGTCCCATTTAACGTCAACATTGAGAAATATTGAAATGCAATAGTAAAAAAGTCGCAATTGTGACAGAGTCAAAATTGTAAGATATAAAGTCCCAATTACAAAAAATTAAATCATAAATATTTAAGAATATGTAAGATAAACTTGCAATTGACAAAACTTGCAAAATTTGCAATTACAAGTGTAAGTGAATCACAATTCTGACAAGTAAAAACTTAAATTACGAAACATTAAGTCTCAATACTGAATATATAAAAAAGGTCTCAATTGTGATATTAAGTTGCAGTCACATATAGTTAAAACTTAAATATTAAATTGAAATAGTAAAATATAAATTTGCAATTGTGAAGGAGTCAAAACTTCCAGATATAAAGTCCCAAGTGCAAGAAATTAAGTCACCACTATTTCATTTTTTTAAATCAGAGCTGGAAACAGGCTCAGCCAAGAAAGCGTCACATTTGGGGCCCACTAAAATAGAAATATTTAGGCTAACCATGACAGGTATTGGTAAGTTTGTAGTTGTTTTGATGAGAAAAACTAGTGTACTTTTTGTATTTGGAAAGGTGTTTTGATTTGTTGTTTTTTTACTGGTAGCATTAGAAATTGTTCAGACTCCTCTATCAATAGTCCAATGTTCATGGACATGCAATGGATTCCAGATTAAATGTTTTCTATGGATCACATACATTTTTGAGTCTGTCTTCTACTAAACTGTGGTACTTTACCGGAGTGGAACTGAGCCAGAGAGCTTTGGGGAGTTTAGCACGTCCTCATGAAAGCAAATTTAAAAATAACCAGAGACCTAACAGATACAACACAGAGTTAAGATGAGGCTCAATCCGCCGGGCGGAAACTACTGGAACAATGGCGTGACATATTTTCCTGCGCTAGCTTGCTGTGTGTTTGTCTGTATGGGTTTGCGTGTGCGAGCGCTGGGCGGGGGGCTCTCTGACAGGTGGGTGGGTCACATCTGTTTCCTGCTCTCCAGGAGATATCTTCCAGAACATTCTACCCATGAGTGCTATATGCTGACCTCTCACAAATTCAACACCGCAATGTCTATTCCAGCCCTCATACACTTCCTCTGTGGTTCTCCGCTCACTACTGCTTAGAACAGGTGATGCTTAAAAACAAACGGAAAATCTTTTCTCAACAACATCCTTCTGAAAAGCCACCCGGTCTGACAGGTAGAGCTCCAACATGTAACACCAAAACACAAAGCTTCTGCTTACTGTTTGCTGCAGGCACATTCATTCATTCAAGAAACACACCTTTTGTAAAATTTTTGTACAATTATGGACGGATGTAAAGGATTAGCTCACTCATTGTTGTCATTTGCTCACTTACGTGTTCCAAACCTGTATGACTTTCTTTTTGCATATGATGACCAGGTGCTGTCAACCTCCAAAAAACACCATAAAACCACCAGTTTTAACATAAACTAATAAACTTAATGTGATGTATATTTGTCAGTCATGCATAAATGAAACGGGTAGGAAACAAGCAAGATTTCAATATAACTGGATGTGTTTTAATTACAAAATAACCAGGTTTATATATTTAGCATCGATCAATCTAAATTCTTTTAATCTCATACAAATGAACTAATATTGCTTGTTCCACAGCTAGCAATATTTTAACCATACTTCGTACTTTTTAACGGAATACATTTAATTTTCACAATGAACAGATTTATGCTGATTCTAAGCAATTTGAATAAATGCATTTTAAAAATATGATTTTTTAAATTAAATCAAATAGATGCAAATACTCAATAAAAAAACAACAACTATGCAATGATTTTTTGAGTGTAGAAATCTAACGTTTCTTACCTGTTTCATTTATATATGACTGACGCATCAATAAGTCTATCAGTTTGTTTATGTTAAATCTGTGTAATCCAAATGGATTGAAATTTGATATGCAATTTAAATAAATCTTAAATTTAGGCCTAAACATTTTTGGACTGTTCTTTTTTTATTATTATTTTGTTTAGATAAAATAGTATAATAATAGTATGTTTTGAGTGTAAAATTAATCATTTTAAAAATTAAGTTTAGGCATCACAACATAATAATGTACAGTATGGAAAATGTTATATATAATAATTTGGTATAATATTGGTTATCATCAATATTAGAGAGTATTAAAGAAATCAATATATTTATATCAATATTACAGAGTTTTAAAGTAATCAATATATATATATATATATTTTTTTTTTTTTACAGCCCACACTGGCCCAGCTAACCAATCACAGCCCACACTGGCCCAGCTAACCAATCACAACACACACTGGCCCAGCTAACCAATCACAGCACATTTCGTATTTCAGAAGGCGGGCTTTCATTTGATACAGGAACTATTCGAGCCGTTCATGCCAGACTGGGGAGAGAGGTGTTGTAATAATGTAAAATATGTGAAAAATAACGTGTTTTTCGAATAACCTATGAGAACCTGTTCTAGTACACCCCCAAAACAAAATCCAGACTTTGTAAAAGAGCATAATAGGACCCCTTTAAGACACATTTGATGCTTATACATATTGTATAAGCTTCCTTACTAAAAGTACCATTTCACATACAAACCAATTACATAGAAAAATGGCGATAGAACAGAAAGTCAGTGTCATCAACATCAGTGTCTCTTTAGGGTGCAGTCTCCTATTATAAGGTCCTGTGTCAGTCTCCTATCTTGACAGAATAGACTCTGAATACACACAGTGGACACTGTTTGTTCCAACTGACCCTCCCTATTCATATCCACCACAATGTCGGGACAGAGCGACAGCTAACACGGCTTCTGCGATAAGAATCGGCACTCTCTACAACTTTGTACACAAACACACACACGGATTTACACAGGCAGAACGTTCACTATGTGTTTTTAAGGTGCACTTTGTGGTCATTAATACTGTCCGAGAGAAGAAAAAAGAAAGAGCGCGGGGGGAGTCGAGGAGAAATCTTGGGAAGGAAGCGAGAGAAAACAGCTGATCGGAATGCCTGGGAAATCTCTGCTTTCCTGTTCACGGCAGTCTCCACCTATAACAGAGCTCACGCTGGGGAGAAACCTCTCCTCCGATGTTAGATAAGAGCATACGTGTCAGAATGTTAAGCTACTTACTTGTGATCAAACAGTTCTTAAAATGATAACAGCTTTATGTGGCCTGAGTAACAGTAAAATATGTCATTTTAGAGGCATGTGACTTAATAAAGCTCTTCAGAGAAACTGATGTGCTTGGCTTTGACCACTATGGGAATGCTGGGAATAGCATACTACCATACTACTCTTACTATTTCTGTAGCAGTGTTTCCTGCATCGCTGGCTACAAGCACAGCACAACCACTTTAGTCCACTTCGCAAACAAATGACTCTTAAGAGCGATTCTTTTAATGAATCAAAAAATCTGACTAATGATTCAAAACTGACACATTACTGGTCTGAATCAGTGTGACGAGTCCTTTACTTAATGATCAGATCAGATCCAGCATTCTGTATGAGGACACTGTTGTGTAGTACATATGAACAGTGTGCAGTTTTATTTATGGATATATAGATTTGTCAAAATATGCAGTAATATGCAATAGAACATAATATGCTGGGTAATGTTTCCAACAATGCAATGCACTCAACGCGATTAATGAAACTGAAGTAATATCAACTTTTTGATTCCTTTGGTCTGCCAAGCCATTTTTACACAAAACTGCATTAAAAATGCTACATTTTAAAGCTGATAATGGAATACTTTCAAAATAATAAGAGGAACAGAAACATTTTTAAGCATTTCAATTAGTAGTATGCTTCATTGCAGTCACATGACCTTGTCATATTGCTTGTGAGTGGATTATCTTGATTATTTTGCCATTTTGAATTTAATTTTGAGTAAAATGTATTTTGCATTTCACGGTGGAATCAAATAATGAGTAAAGAAAGAGTTGCCACACTAGAAATGTAAGTTCAAGTTGAGTGTATTGCATTGTGTATATGCATTGCATATAGTATAGTGTAAAATTAATCATTTTAAAAAATAAGTTTAGGCATCACAAAATAATAATGTAAAGTATGAAAAATGTTAGATATAATATATTGGTATAATATTGGTTATCATTAATATTAGAGAGTTTTAAAGTAATCAATATTTATATAAAAATATATTTTTTCAATTTTTGGGGGGTGAACTATCCCTTTAAGACAAATTTGATGTTGCCACACTGGAAATGTAAGTTCAAGTTGAGTGCATTGCATTGTGCCAATATATTTTTTTTTTTTGCACAAAATTGCATTAAAATGCAAAACTTTTAAGCCAATAAATAATGTATTAAAATACATTAATATATTAAATGAAACTTCTACAACAAATTAGTAGTATGCTACACTGTAGTCACATGATCTCATCATATTTCATGTTAGCGGTATCCAGTAATCTTGAACTATTTTGATTATAGGCTGTTGCTATAAAATATCTTAACATTTAGCAGTGCAATAAAATAATGAGTAAAGAAAGAGTTGCCACACTGGACATTGCATTGTGGGATACAGTATTCTATACAGTGTTGTACACTGCATAATTTTGGAATTTTAGGCCAAATCTATAGTAGATCTTAATATTTCATGAATATAGAAAATCTACATACTGCTCACAGCATACATACTAAATATAGCAGGAACAGTAAGAATAGCATGGCAGTGTGCTAGACATAACCTATGCTAAATACTTTAAAAAGGAGGGCAAAGGTCAGCACCTATATATAATTCCTGATGGAGATAAATATGATTGGACAAGGTTTCTCCGGGAAATCTGATTGGATGTGTGGAAGCAAAATCCTATCTGATTGGACGGGAGTGAGCTTTTGGGGCAGCTGAAGCACTGACCAATACGCAGAGGAGATCCACAGCCTCCAGAATCAGCTCCTGATGGCCGACACGGGTCACCGTCAGCTCCACCAGATCCTGATGGGAAATCTTCAGAAGCTGCTCTCCATTGATCTTCTCTCTCTCGAAGTTAGGAACATACTGCTGGAGACTGTCGTCCAGCCCTGAGAGACAGACAGAAAGTGAGAATGAGAGACAGAACACAAAGAAACTCTTTCAGGGAGAGTGTGGATCCACATGGGTTTTGACACCACAAGCGTCTGTGCAAACGTTAAGATGTTGAGTCAATATAAGACATTTGCACTAGCCTGAAGAGTCCCACTCTCCTCAGTATTTCTCACGTCAAATGCCAGTTACCTGATCTGAGAACAGATCATTGCTATATAAGGGTAATCAAATAAAGCAAGATCTATGAGATCACATCACTGTCCTGTGTTTTACGTGACTGGACTCCATGTGTGTGAGAAAATGCAGTCATGCTGTCATTAATTAAAGGGGTGTTCAGTGGTTTGTTTCTAGGCTTGATTGTGTTTATGGGGTGCAGTCTAACATGTGTTAATGCTTAGTTTTTTTAAAAACGTATTATTTTTCACATAATTTATCTTTATTCCACACAGCTCTGTCCCTTCTATGAGAAACGCGATGATCATTTCCTGCTTTTATGAAGCCCCGCCTTCAGAAATAGGTGATGGGCTCTGATTGGTTAGCTAGCCCAGTGTGTTGTGATTGGCTAAACCGCCTCTAGTGCGCGTCTAAACATCCCGTCCCTCACCTCAGCGGCATGTGCTCTGGTTGTATTGTAAACAAAGGCGTCGTTAATATCGCTTATCAGTTTGAGCCCGATTGAGCAGAGAGAGAGAGAGAGAGAGAGATGCAGAGCAGGGGACGCGAGACACATAATTAAGAACCGCTGCTTTAGAACATTGATTTTGAAACTTGTGAATTAGAATCGTTAGAAGACAGAATCTCGCGATTCATATATGAAGCGGCTCGTCTGCCGCTTTAAATTCTCCAGCTGTCAATGTTTGTATTGTTCATCAGCTGGAAAAAAATCATTCTGAAAGTGATTGCAACGATATCGTTTCTCTGTGCCTTTATCGTTATAGTTGTGGTGTGGACTCTGCTATTCTTTATTATTGAGAACGATTTTTAGAACGATATCTTTATCGTTATCTTTATAGTTATCGTGCTTGGTATGAACAGGGCTTAAGTCTTTGTTAGGCAACTTTGCCTGTTTTTATTGTGTGATTTCAAAATACAGTTAGCAAATGATGTCAAAATAACCCTTTCATGTGATCTCATGTTTTGCTGAAATGTAAAAATTAATTTTAGGAATTACCAACTTAATTTATTCCAGCATATAAGAGGGTTGGCATAAATGGGTGAATACCATATTGCACCCCAAAGTCAGAAGACAGTAATAATAAATTATATTTAATATACATAAAAAATAGAAATTAAATAAATAAGCAAACAAACAAATAAATAAATATTTTTGTATGGTTTCCCTAAATTTACACTTTATAACTGTAATGCAAAAAAAAAAAAGATTTAAATAGTATACATCATAATTATATATAGGCATATTGAATCACATTTATTAGAATCATCATTTAAAATAATTAGAATTACAAAAAAAGTCCAAAAGCAAAATGTACAAAGTAATACAAAATAAGCCCAATTAATCATTCCCATTTATCAGTGTGTAAATTTACAGTAATAAGAAATCGTATTACCAACCGAGCAATTCACGCTAATCCAATCAATTAATCATCATATCATGTAATTAATTTTTTTATTAATTATTTTTTTTAATTAATTTTAATTAATTAAAAGTTTTAAAGGGGTCATATGATGCGATTTCAAGTTTTCCTTTCTCTTTGGAGTGTTACAAGCTCTTGGTGCATAAAGAAGATCTGTAAAGTTGCAAAGACTAAAGTCTCAAATATTTAAAATAGCATCATATGACCCCTTTAATTGATTGACAGCTCTAGTCACAATCCAAAAAAAAACCGTAATGATTCTAAAAATATACTGTGAAAACTGATTTTTCAACTGTTAATAAAACTAAAACCAGAATGTGTTTTACAGGAAAATACTATTTCAGTCTTTCTACTTCAAAATCCCATGTTTAATTCAATGTGTTGCTTGCCGTTTACTTCTAAATTTACTAGAAAATAGTTTAAAAGTAAATCCAAATTTTATTTTAATGTAAGCTTTATTTTCTATACATTTTACTATATTTATCTGGGAGAGAAATTACCTGGGCATGTTTTTGTAAGATTCACCTTTATTTGACTCATTTGAATGCATTTCACTGGAAGGCTATAAAGACTTACAGTACTGTGCAGACCAAGTCTGGGAAAGACACAGAGAAGCTCTTTCCCCCTGAATATTAGCTGAAACTTTTGTGTGAATCAGGGGAGGTGAGCTCAAAACAAACTTCTGTTCTGTCCACTGTTTGTGTGACTGCAGTATGAAAAGTGGCTCTTTGTGGGGGGTAGATGCCTCTTTTAAAATCAAAGAGAACGCGAGAAAAGGAGGCAAAGAGGGGTCAAAGGGCAAAGTTAGGGACTCCTGAATACCCTCCACCCTCAACGCCCCTACTGAGAGACAACAGCTGCATTTTCTGAGCTCAAAAAGAGAGACACAGTGTCACTGGAGCCATCAGAGAAAAGCTGCCACAAACGAGAAAGTGTCAACAATAACAGTTCACCGATGTAGTGTGAGCAAACTAAACTCAGCTTTTGTTATCTATAATTCTTAAGGTATTTCTGTGTTAAATAACCTGGCGAAGCTAAAGAGATGAAGGCATGTGCCATTCAGTTTGACTGACATGCACATTTGGTGATAAAAGATGGTCTATGCTGTGTGGATGTCTGTAAGCCGGTGCAGTGAAAAGCCAGGTTAAGTTTGAGACAGCAGATAAAATCTCCAAATCAGAATCAGAATCAATACAATTTATTGGCAAATATGCTTATACACAAGAGATTTGCCTTAGTGAAGCTTCTAGTAAAAATTAAATTAAATAAAATTAAATTACAGAATTAATTGACTAGTCTATCAACTCATAAGAAAAATGCAAAAAAAAAATAAAATAAAATAATTTTAGAAAGTATTAAGAATGTCAAATAAGACCCCTCAATGAGTTTAGGGTTATTTGGTCAACTTTTGTTTTAGTGGGAAAGTGATCTACCACCTGAAAACATTTGAGAACCACTGCACTAGCCTTATATACATGAAAAAAACAGTCTCTTCTGCGTTTCTATTTCCAGCTCCTACAATCTTAGAAGTTTGACCGTCTCACGGTTCATAGGAGAAAGTTGAAGAAAACATGAAGGAGGATGTTTGTGGGTGGAAATCTGTTTACATGATCACATGCTCTGCAAGCCTTCAAATTAAGCATTAAAAGAAAAAAAAAGATATTTAATATCCTAAAAGGACAAGAAAACACCATAAACCCCTCATAAACATAATCCATTTGATTAATTTTACAATTCATTCCAAGTCTTCCGTAGCCACAAAAGCTTGTGAGGAATTCAAGCTGTTATACACTACTAATCTTCTCCTCTGCCGCAGCACAAGTCATATCAAAGTGAACGAACATGAGCAAATGCTGATTTAATTTTTTAAGATGAACTCTTTAAGACAAACTAATAAGTGGAAGAAAGATACATTAAAAAGTTGACAAAATAAAAGTCCTAACTGAGCTAAACACTCACGAAGAGCTATAGCCCAGTGGTTCCATGTGACAACAACTTCTAATCTTAATCAAAAATGCCTCAGATATAAACACTTAACCCTGGTGGGTAAATTTAGCAGAGATAAATGTATTCACACTACAGTAATCTCATGCTGTAAGTTACGAAAGTTGAAAAAGTTGGCTGCTTTGACTATGAATGCATGAGGTCTTTCTTGTGGTGTTATGTGGTGGGAATCAGACACCACAAAGCCCACTAATCGTATCCATTGAGCTCACTCACATCCAAATTACTAACAAGCTTAAAAGCGCTGTATTAGAGGGCCGAGGCACCCGAGCTTCAGTTACAAATGAGAGGGCAGGGTGTCTCTCTCCTCCACGGCCTGTCTTTCTCCTGATGGAGTCTCTCATTGACAGAGCTGGCCTGCTGCCCTGAGAGAGCGCCGCTGAGAAAGTCAGCGTGTGTACAAAAGGCAGTAGCAGTGTGTACATCTAAAGCTTTCCTACCGAGTCTTTGGAGACCTGAAGAATGTTTATTGTTCTCCGTGTGCGACTGAAACTCCTCCAAGATTCCGAAACGGTGCCGAACGTTACTCTTCCACTCCATATCTAGGCCTACATGAATCACTGGCCATTCCATTTTTGCCCTTTAGTAGACTCTCTAGTAGATTCCCTTCTAGCTCCACCATGACAGTAGCTGAATGAGAAACATCATTGTAGAGGTTTGTATTAATTCAACTATAGCATTTAAGCATTGTATAGCATTGTAGCATTCTTTACTATAAAGAAATTGTATTGAATGCGCAACTTGTAGTGCACTTCAAATCTGTTCAAATCTGTGCACTTTGTAATAATGTCAAAATAAAAGTTTTAAATCAGTTTTAATCTGTCAGTGTTTTAAAGTACACTTATTTTAATGTGTTAACATACATGTACAGTATTGATTATAATATTCAAAGTGTATTACATTCAAAGTGAATATATTTTAAATGTACTAAAATTCAACACATCATTATAAATGTGCAATTCACGACATACATGGTTTAATAGAAATCACATTAAACTATATTTTAGTTTACTATAAATGCTTGTAAGTACATTTGGCACTACACATTAATCATATTTTAATGACAATTGAAGAAATTATGAAATTACGTATAAAGATGCACTTTAAGTCCTAATAAAAAGTGAGTCATCAAAGCACCCTTAAATAAAACTAATTGCATTTAATATAAATGTAATACATTTTCATTTAATTGCAAATAAATAACAAATAGTTTGCACTTAAGTACAGTATATTATTATGTAATAAGCACTTTATTTTTTTACTTTTTAATTTTAATTTTTACAAGGGATACCCCTTTAAAGTATCAAATCTGTCATCTTTACTTAGAGTATGTTAGCAAAACATCTACTATAATAAAATTAAATATTTGCAATTTGTTGTGATTTGGCTTGCCCACTTAATGGTGTACGACCATTAACATCTTTTAAATTATTTGTTACTGTACATGTAATATGTAACTGAAGCTATATATTGTGAATTTTCTCGTTCTTTGTTTTTTTTCAGTTAGCTTACATTTGTTTACCCTATAACCTATGCAAATGTTCAATTTATACGTATATAATTTTTTTGTTTGATCAGGCATTAAAAATGACTACCACATGTGATCTTTGCCTTAAAAATTGTTGCCTATAGCTCATTATCTTGCTTAGCTAAAACTATAGGCCTGCTTATTATATACTATAATAAAATTAAATATTTGCAATTTGTTGTGATTTGGCACAATTTACAATTTACATGTAATATGTAACTGAAGCTATATATTGTGAATTTTCTCGTTCTTTGTTTTTTTCAGTTAGCTTACATTTGTTTACCCTATAACCTATGCAAATGTTCAATTTATACGTATATAATTTTTTTGTTTGATCAGGCATTAAAAATGACTACCACATGTGATCTTTGCCTTAAAAATTGTTGCCTATAGCTCATTATCTTGCTTAGCTAAAACTATAGGCCTGCTTATTATATAATATATAATGTATAATATATATCCTGCTTTTTAGCAATAAGTAGCACAAAGCCATTTATTATTAAACACAGACTATTCTGCTTAGCTGGCCTTGTCATTTACTAGCGTATACATTGTTTAGCTAGCCTTCAGTATAGTCTGCTCATCACTGTGGGCACTGTGGGCACGTGCTTAGTTGTCTGAGCTGTGAATAAGTGAAGTTTGGCGCACATTCCGCAGCCTGGGGGGTCAATAGAGGGAATGTTTGCTCCGCCCCTCCTCTCCCATCAGAAACAAGTGTTCACATGGAAAGCAAGAGTGGATGAAAGAAACATTTGGTGCATTTAGTGTCCCTCTCAATGGTGACATGACATCAGTCTTCTCCATCAGCAGGAGATGAGGGACAACAAAGGCAGTAGTGGGGGGTGGGGGAGAGAGAGAGAGGGATGGAAAAGAGAGTTTCCTCCATCCAAACCCTCCAGAACTCAACAAAGCTTCCACATAGTCGGCTGTCGTGCTGTTCCTGAAGCTCTGCTTGTGTATTCTGGGGTATTTCCAGCAGTGATATAACAGCTTCCTGTTTGAGGGAGTTTGAGCTCATTGAGACTCAATTATCCTGAATAAATTCACTGCACTGACTGCTCCCAAATGGTACCTGAATAATACTGTTGAATAGGAATAGAGGGATCATATAATGAAAACTGGATTTATTTCATATGCAAAATGGTTAGCAAAGTCAAGCCGAGGCATTTCTCTCAGCAGTTACACGTGACACAGGAATGAGACAAGCTACATAAACTTGGAATGAACTGGGAAGGACGTATGGACGGATGAACAGATAGATAGATAGATAGATAGATAGAATAGTCTAATGGACATAGACAGACAGACAGACATATAGACAGATAGATAGATAGATAGAGACAGACAGACAGACAGACAGACAGATAGATAGATAGATAGATAGATAGATAGATAGACAGATAGATAGATAGACAAATGGACAGACAGACAGACAGACAGACAGACAGATAGATAGATAGATAGATAGATAGATAGATAGACAACTGTCACCTCTCTCCTCTCTTCTGCTGGCAGGGCGGTGCTAAAGTGTGTTTGTGTCTGCGTGTGTGTATGACTCAGAGTCAACGTTACTAACAAAGACGAAACTGTTGTCTCCGCCTCATATACAAACAGTCCAACCGCAGTCACGCAACTCATGTGTGACAATGATTCGCAGACGAGTCCCAAAAGTACCTACAGCACAACGATGAGTCTCTGGTACAGTGATGATGTCAGAAAAGCACTGATGTGGCCAGGATGTACAGAAGCGATTTGATCCCTAAAAGGGAAACATATCTACTGTATTGAGTGAAGTGTGTCAGTCTGCTGAAATATGCAGGCGTGTTACTGCACGATTCCTGCTGATAACAGATAATCACATCAACAACTTCAGGCAATGTGGCATATTTTCAGCCCAACGTATTTCTCCACCTGGTCTGTTTGAACTGCACTGGATGATGTATGTGCAATATTGACTCGCATATTTGTATTGCTAAGTCTAAAGGTCATTGAAACTGCAGTCACGTTTTGCTAATTATCCACAGATTTCCTGCAGATTGCTTCAAAAGCAAACACATATAGCTTTTATAGCTAATAAAACACATACCATGCTGCAATAATCAGTGACCTGCCGACCTGGCGACAAAAAGCTGGTGTGTGTGAACGGTTGGTGTAGCGTGACCGCATAAGAACATGTAAACACACAGTAAGGGCTAATGCTGCTATCAGTGACTCAGGATTCAAATGTAAACACAAGGCCATGCTTGAATCCTGGATCTGTGAAGTTTGCTGATCCGCTGGTTCACTTACACTTAAATAGGTAATAAAATAAGAAGGCAGAGGTAGGAGAGTATTGAATTCACTTCGATTTATATGTAAATGAACTTTTTTTATATTAAATGAACCTCAATTTTGAACAATATTTACTCAAAATTCACTTCAAATGTGACATGTTTGTTCAAGGAAATGGTTACAGTGATTAAGGCAATGTTGATCATTTTTAAATATATAGCCTGATATACTGTATCTGTCTTCATCAAGTCAGTTTAACAATGGGAGCTGATCCTAGATCAGTACACATACAGAACATATTAGAGACCAGGGTACCACATCTGTTCACTTCTGCATTGTCTGACACAGCTTTTATTGTCTCAAACTGGCGTCAGGAGAGATACGCTAGTCCTTCATTAGCACGAAAGGCCAACTTTTACCCAGAGTCTGAACAGCAGGTTTGAAACGTTCAAGGTGGCTCAGTATATAATTAGATGCATCTGTTGAAACATTGGCTCTGTTTAGAAGTGTGTGAATGGCTTGGACCCAAACCATCTCAGAGGTCTTTCACATCGCATGGCCGGTCGTTTCTGGTTAGCACAGAATTATAGGTATTTCATATTGTGGTGGACCTTGATGATTTACTCAAGGTCTCCTCTAAGTGAAAGTTTTTATGGTGTTGTTTCAGGCAATTGGAGCAAGATGGAGAGCAAGTATGAAAACGTACAACTGAGTCAACAAAAACAAGCCGCAAATAATTGCAAAGACAAACAAATATGTGGTAACTATCCAGAGATGGAAGTATTTTGTCTAACAGATAAATGGCATTCATAATAACATATAATGCGCTGATCAGCCTTTCAATCCTAATTCTAAAGATAAACTTCATATCTGCTAGAACTCTAACAACAATAAGGCGGAAATACAAAGCAGTCTGAATGGGAAAACAATATCCAAAATGACCCATAATGATGTATAACATCCTTTACTATTGAAACGGTACAGTAGCTAGAATGAGATCACTGTATAAATAAAAGGACAAACCGAAAGACTTTAAGTGCTGAGCATGAAAACAACTTTCACATTTAAATGACCAACCACAAGATGTCCAACCTACTCAAAGAAATTTGCTTATGCAAATAAACTATTGACTCTTCAGTGGAATAATAATCTGGGAGTAAAAATTTCCATTGCTTCAATGTATCACTTTTCTGGTCTATTATTATTGCTATTAGAACTGTAGGCCTACTGGTATGTTTTATCACCAAAACAACAGCTGGTTTAAAAATAATAATAAAAACTGATATTAAAGGGATAGTTCACCCTACAACCACCAACTGTTTGATTACCAGCGATCTTCAAAATATCTTCTTTTGTGTTCAACAAAAGAAAGCAACTCATTCAGGTTTGGAACGACATGAGGATGAGTACATGATGACAGAATTTTCATTTTTGGGTGAACTAGCCCTTTAAATATATCTGTCGTATATTTATTTTCAGGTATGAATTGTTCGGCAGAAGTTCAGTAGACTTTTCAGGCTGTCAGAGTTTCAGAAGCTTTCCCGGTTTCGATCATGCTTAGGGAGGAATAAATAAACACCGAGTTTCTGCATTTGGTTAGGGATGTAGATGTTGCCTTCACAAACATTTAGCATAGTAACCATAGTTACTAACAAAAATTACTATTGTTTTTACAATAAAACCTTGGCCGTCGATCATATTTATCAACACGTCAATATATAAATAATAAATATACATTTTAAGAATTAAAATTCATTTTAAAATGTCAAACTATGGTTATCATGGCGCATTTATGTAACTAATTAAAAGAACGATGTGTTATATTAAAGGGGTTTAAACCTGAGAAACAAGTTATTGAGTGCCTACCTCTGATCCAGTCCGCAACCTGAGTCGCTGTCCACTTTGTTATCGGCTCCATTCTTCTCTTCAGATATTCAGAAAGTTTCGGCCAAGTTCTCAAACTCACTAAAGTTACATAAAGTTTCCTAAGCTACACTTGAGCGTCCTTTCTCATGTCTAACCACTAAACACCAATGAACAGATCACAGGAACCGCGCTGAAGCTCTACAGACCGAAACTAAACACTCGCGCGCGCGCACAGAGAGAGAGAGAGAGAGAGAGAGAGAGAGAGAGCACGGATCAGGTTACACGCTCACAGGTCAAATGTATACCGCTGCTAAATCGTCTGAATGGGTCAGTGAGGGTCAAACACATGACTCGATACTCCCAGACATCTGAGGTCAAATTAGAAGTCTGTTATTTCTCAAAACACGTTATTTAAGCTGTATAGCCTACATTTACATTTACAGTTCACTGTTATGTTTATATTTTTGAACTAAGCCTCTTATGCTCACCAAGGCTGATTTTTATTTATTTATTTTTTTTAACTAGGCTACTAGTAAAAAAATAAAATAAAAATAAAATACTAGTAACAAGCAACATTTCTCTCTTACTATAGAGTATAATGATCAATTATAAAACAATTCAATAATAAACAATATGATATATAAAAAAAAAAGAGTAAAACAGAAATGAGCCACGGCCACAAATACACACATTGTGCTGATGTCTACATTATTTTTTATTCTTATTTGTTTGTTTGTTTATCACAGCACCTGGCATTTCTCACTTTGGTTATTTCATAATTGCCAGTTCATGTTGTGAGTACTTTTATAGATTCATTACAGGATAAAGTGTTCAATCTGTTTAGGCAGTGCAGGCGTTTTTTAGTTCCAGAACACACTGATAAGAACTAAATACAGGTAAAACATTTTCATTATGTTCATTAATATGTAAATAGAAATAATTGAAACTGGTTTTTAGACCGGTATGGTGAATGTCATTTATTTTCTAACACGCACTGCCCTCTACAGGTCAGTATTTAAAACTGTAGGTCAACTATTACATTTTAAAGGGGTCATATGATGTTGCTAAAAAAGAACATTATTTGGTGTATTTGGTGTAATGAAATGTGTTTATGCGGTTTAAAGTTCAAAAAACACATTATTTTCCACATACTGTACATTATTGTTTCTCCTCTATGCCCCTCCTTTCTGAAACGCGTCGGTAAAAGTGCCTCAATTTCCTTTCCTTTTTATTCTTTCTTTCTTTTTAAAAAATAAAAGCAGACTTTTAATTTATATTATTACATATTATTATTGTGTTATGAAATAACCCATGCATGCTTACAATATTTTGAATTACATAAATTATATAAATATATAATTCAAAATCATTTTAATTTGATTAATTTTAGTTGTAGTTTAAGTGATTTATATAAATGTCTATATAGTTTTTAAGTGTTTAGTTAATTACGGTAGTTATTTTAAATGTTGCCTTGGCAACTAGCTGAAATAAAATATATATTTTTTTATATTTATATTTTATTTCAATTTATTTTATTTAAAGTGTGTTATTGTTGTTTTAATTTGAGTTCTAGTTAATGATAACAACCCGGGCTCATAACATCTACATACATATTTAGTGTAATCACTCACTGAACACTGAAAACTGTCAATGTGCTTTATTAAAATATATACAGTAACATATGCACATCAAATTTGGCTTCTTTTTTTTTTTTATTTAAGAAGTAGAACTATGTAGGAAAACAATGTTCTCAAAAATGTCTTACATAAAACATGTTTTAAAATAATGTCATAAAATAATTGTAGGAGTGTGTGTCCTTCACGGGAGGTGGACTACATCAGTAGAGGATCTTTCTTGGTCATTTCAAGAAGGAAGTAAGACAACATGGTGTAGAAAACTATAAATTCTCTGTGGTGGAAAAACTGGTCTAGTTATTGCACAACACATGCATTGGAGCTGTGCTGTTCGGAGCTCAGCTGAGCCTCACATATGGCGGTCATCCAGGCCTGCTGCTCCTCTGCGCTGCTGGCCTGCAGGATGAAGCTGCGCTTACTGTGCTTCGGTGTGACGGTCCAGCCAAGTGTCCCATCACCCTCCAGCAGCTCCACCTTTGCTCCAACCAGATTAATGGCCTTTTCTGCTGACTAGGAAAAGATTACAGTTCAGAATCCTTGAAAGTGTTCCCATTTCAAAGTGCACCCATGGTGTATGTTTAAAACTAAAGCAGTTTTTGGTAACACTTTATTTTAAGGTGTCCTTGTTGCACATGTTACATGTAATTACTATTATAATAACAATTAATTACGCATAATTACATGCAAGTCCCCCTAAACCAAATCCTAATCCTAACCATGTAGTTAATTAATATTACTCAGTACTTATATGTATAATTACACTGTAAAAAGGACACCTTAAAATAAAGTGTAACCCAATTTTTATATAAGGGACAGTGCGCGTCTTCAGCAGGCGTTGCCATGGTAACATAACAACAAGGCGATTAGCAACTCAATCCGGTAGCATTTAGTTATTAATTATTTACCGTGCAGTTTCAGTTTCTTGATCAGATAATTATCATTCACGGCGTTCGCGCAGGTGTGCTGAAGTTAATGCTGATAAGCTGATCACTGTTACAAGGGCTGCGGGGCTTGTGCGCAAACCGGCATTGTTCGCTCTTACCTTTTCATTAAACCCATAGAAAAGCTGTCCATCTCTGATATGAAACCACATCATTTTCCAGCGCTTGGTGTAGTGCGTTTTCTTAAATAACCATCCTTTTTTCCGCTCGTCGCTTTCTTTTGGATGGTTTTCATCAGTTGTGCCGTTAGAGGTCGCCGATTCTAAAGCCATTACCCTGAGACGCTCTCATTCACGCGCAGGCGCAAAGCAGAATAAAAGTCTTTTATTTTGAGATAATGTTGTTTTGGTAGAATGAGGAATAAAAGTAAAGAAAAATATTTTAATATTAAACGTATAAAGACTTTCAATAAATATGCTACTTTAATGAAATAGTAAAACAATACAACATAATGCTTCACGTGGTTTTTAAATACCATGTGGCTGTACACTTGGTTTAGCATCAGTAATACTTTTAATGTTTTTAAAGAAGTCTCTTATACTCATCAAGGTTGCATTTTTTTTTATAACAATACAGTAAAGCAGTAATATTGTGAAATATTACTACAATTTAAAATAACGGTTTTCAATTTGAATATTATCCATGTTTTTTTCATTTTAATATGATCAATGTTGGAAAGAGTTGTGTTACTTAATTTTTTATTTTTTTGGGAACTTGTGATACTTTTTTAGGATTCTTTGATGAATAAAAAGCTAAAAAGAACAGCATTTATTCAAAATGGGAATCTTTTGTAACAATATAAGTCTTTACTATAACTTTTTTAATCAATTTATTTTATCCTTGCTGAATTATAGCGTTAATTTCTTAAACAAACAAGCAAACAAACAAACAAAAAGATTCGATTTCTCTTTGGTGACACTGAAGACTGTAATGGCTGATAAAAATTCAGCTTTGCTATCACAGGAATAAATCAGACTTTGAAGTATATTAAAAATAGAAAACTACGGAAGAGGATTAGTACGGAAAACCGTTATTTTAATTTGTAATAATAATTAACAATAGTACTGTTTTTACTGCATTTTTGGTCAAATAAATGCAGCCTTGATGAGCTTACGACACTTATATATATATATAAAAGACATCAAATCAGTATCCAGAAGTTACAAAGTTACTGTAAACTTTAGTTTTTAGGTGCCTGACTCACCATCGCTTAGCTGAGAGTGCTCTGTTTTTCTCTCACACACACAAAGAGAGAAAGAATAAGAGTGTGTTAAATACTACGTAGAATTGACATGCTACATGTAAATGATATTCATTAAGATACGCTGATTTGGTGGACTTTATATATATATATATATATATATATATAATGTATATACATCTCCCTGATTCCAAACTTTTGTTAAATATGGAAATATAAATGAATTTAGTCAATTTGACTTCCACACTTGGACGTCATTACTAGATTTTTTTCTCTGCTCAGCATATTTAAATATGCTATATAATGTCTATTAAAATTAACGACTAGAAAGGTTGGGAATGGGAAAACCATGGAATCATGGAAAAGTCCATTAATTTATGTGTTTTTGCTTGTACATGTCCACAAAGTTACATTCCACGCAAATGAATCATTTTGAAGATACACTTTAACCTGGAAACAGAATAAAAGTCTTTTGTGTACGTCAGCGCTTGTTTAGGAAATGGCGGCTGCGGCGATGGCAGGGTCTGTGGCGGACCATCCGCTCCTTACGGAGGCCAAAAAGATGGAATATTTCTCCTCCATCAACTCCATGGCCCGTAAGATTGTGGAGGAGAGGGAAAAGATAAAGGAGAGGTACGGTTCTGCTTGGGATCAGATGAGTCCGGTCGAACAGGACACAGCGATAGACAACGGGATGATGGATCCGCGGATCCGGGCTCGGTACGCGATGCACCGGGTGAAGCGAGAAGAGCTGATCTGCTTCCCGAAACTCCTGCTCCAGACCGGACAGAAGACTGTTCACTTCGGAGAAGAGGTGCTGATGTTTGGGACTGTCATGTGTTAAGTTAGAGCTGTTATTGTTGGTTCAGTGTAGACTTGCTTTGGGTTTGCTCTAGTAATAAAGGGCTTGTCAATCCAAAACAGTTAACGTTACATTATGATATGAACAAATAACAACAAACCTCCTGTCTGCTATTAATGCTTGTTTTTCTTTTACTTTTAGTTACATTTAATTGATTAGATTTTTAAAATTTTTATATAATATTATACCTACTTGTTCATGTGCCAAATAATGTAAGTCAAAATAAAACTGTTCACTAAACAAAAATGTTATTAAACCAGCTGCTAAAAAAAGTGAGAAATATATTCATTAAAATGTTAACTTCAACAATAGTCAAATTTGAGTTAGTTTTTCACTTGTTAGACTTCTATGTCAAATACATAAAGATTAGTTTAAAAGACAAACCTCTCGGTTCTATTTGTTAAACTGTTTACTTAAATCTCTTATCAACTATACTTAATCTCTCAGTGTATGTCAGATATTTCAAATATCTGTACATTAAACAGCTTACTAAACAAGTTAAACTTTACTAAAAAATCATTTTTGAATATCTTCAGTTCACCAAACAAATCTCTTAGAATTCTATATATTAAAATGTTTATGAAAGAAGTCTCTACCAAATATTGATAAATTCAACTATTTACTAAATATCTATGAACCACTTATGAAAGAAATCTGTGCCACATTTGCAAATTATGTATTATATTTTGTATATAGTACTCCTGTATTTCTAACCCTGTTCAATGCAAAAATGGCAAAGCACCGTTCACACTGCCTCGACACACAGCGACAAAGCGACATGCTCCCATTAATTTTCAATGGAGAGCTGGCGACACGAGCGACAGTGACCGTTGGCGACAGATTGTGGGCGTGTCAAGCGATGCGAGTCAAGCGACAAAAAAAGAATTGTTTAACTTTATGCAAATGAACAGCGAATTTCGCGAGCGACAACCAATAGGAGTGAAGAATCTGTCAGTGGCGCTCACACGTCACCGCCTCGAGTGCAAGCAAGACAGGACAGATTTCCTGAGCGATTTCACTGTTTTATATGATTTTACTGTAACCACATACATGGATAAAAAAAATGATGCGTAGAAAAGAAACCGTTGGCTGTCTAAGTAAGTTTGATTCATACATTGATGGTTCGAGTTGTTAATTACATGATGCAGTGAGCAGTTTAGCACCGGTTAATGATTTAATGCACGAGCACTGCTGTAGTTTATATAATAACACTCTCCAACAGCAGAATGGTACTTTTATTTCTTTTAAGTCGAATTCCTAGTCATAATAGAATGATATCTTAGTTTTACCGGCAATGTATAGTTTGTGATTGCATTTTATATGTCCAGATATGTCCAGACGTGCAGTCTACCAATAACATTAGAGCGACAGCAGTAGGAACGCCCACAAGCGTCTTCACAGCACAGAGTCTAGCGACATACAGCGAAAAAGTCGCTGGAAGTGTGAACGGGGCTTAAAGGAGTGATGTCACATCTTATGGCTTATTCACATCTCTGTCTCTTTTATTTCAAGGACTTAACTTGGCAAGATGAGCACTCGGCTCCCTTCTCTTGGGAGACCAAGGTAAGTAGGCCACCTCTGCTAAAAATACATTTTCAATTTGCTAGCAAAGAGCAAACAAATGTGATTCAGCCCGTCCCTTCCTAACAGAGTCAGATGGATTTCAGCATCATCTCCGGTGCTCCAGAACCGGCCGTTCCCTCCTCAGCTAACGAATCCAAACCCAAGCCCTCTCAGAATACCAAGCTGCCCAGCAATGACGAGTCGTCCTTCTGGAAGATCAGCGCCGAACGCTCGCGGCTAGAGGGCGAGAAGGCTGAGTTTCAGTCTCTGACGCCCAGCCAGATCAAGTCTCTGGAGAAAGGAGAGAAGCCTTTGCCATCGTACCTGAGGTCAGAGTCTGGGCCGAGGGAGTCAGAGGATGCGCCTGCCTCGCGGCCGGTTCAGCAGAGAATCACCAAACCTCATGCCCCTCCGCCCCCCGTTCCCATCAGCGTGACCCCTGTGGCGATCAGCGTGACCCCGACACCTCCTGCTCCCGTGTCGTCCTCAGAGGAAGGCTGGGAAAGGGCCCAGAGCACTCTTCCTTCTGTAAGCACTATGGATGATGTGTTCAGTCCTGGTCTGGTCACCAGGTCTTCCTCTCAGTCCAACAGCACAGTCAGAGATGCCGACAAGGCAGAAAGTCCTACCTTCTCACAGGTTGGATGGAATTTCACCTTCATTTCATATAGTTAGATAAAGACAGACAGTTGTGTGTGGGTAAATGCTTTGATGTTCATTATATTATTCATTCAGTACATTAAAATGAAATTCATACATACAGTTAATTGAATGAATAGCATGTTTTAATATTTTGTGTTTTGGTGGCATAAAGTCCATAATCATAAACAGTCTTGATACATTTTTAAAAATAAAGGTTCTGGCATCTGTAGTTCCATGAAGAACATATTAACATTCATAGAACTTTTCATTGCACAAAAATGTTCTTTATTCTGGAAAAAGAAATGATTATTTTAAGAACTGTTGACTAAAGGGTTCTCTGGGGAACCCAAAATGGCATCACTGCCAAAATCCTCTTTTGGAACCATTATTTTTTAAGAGTGTATCAAAATGAAAAATGAGAATGCATCAGAAAATGCTTAAATTAATCGTGTTCTTCAAAAAGAAAAGCTTAAGAAGTTTGGATCTTGTATTATTACTTCTTAGAAAAAATGTAAAATAATTAAACAAAACTGCTTATATGATGTAATAATAAGACAAATCAAAATCATGTGATCCAAAACAGAAAATTGTATCAATGAGATATAATATTAGATAATTTGAGGTTTTTATGAAGACGTTAGGTCAGTTAAAAAAATGTTTTTTAAAACCAAAACCAACATGAATACAAAAAGTATGTGTAAGAATTTGCACGTTTTGAAATATATATTTAAAAGTTATATAAAATAACTTAAATTATAGAAATTTCTAAATTAGATTTTTTTTTTTGTTTTTTTTTTTGTTACAAACATTTTAACCACTGACAACACGTAAATTGTTGTATTTCCTTTTTTCAGTTTAACACAAGCAGTAATATCCTGAAGACTGGATTTGACTTCTTGGACAACTGGTAACGCTTGAATATTCCGAAGAACCCATTCCAGATGACAGGACCTACAAGCACCACAAACCCAACACTACAGAACACTTTCCTTTTAAATCCAAACGCTTTAGTAGTTTATTTCTAGTGCATCAATATCTCTATGACTGTATTAAACCGTATCTCACTGGTTACTGTTACTGAAAGCATGAGCTATGATACAACGGGTAGGATTTTTCTTTAGTTGATTTCACACTTGGTACATTTGCTCGAGTCAGAACCCTTTGGCTCTACTCTCCTGGCCCTGTTGATCTGCTTTCCCACTTTTATTGTTATTCTAATCTGTGGTATGTTGTGCAAAAATTCTTTCACCATCAACATTAGAACCACCAAACGCTGTTTATCCCATGTATCCAGGCAACAAAGTTTGAAATCTTTTAAGTTGCAGAACAATGTTTTGATTTTTGTTTGGTGTTACTACCAAAATGGCACAATATACTTAATTAGTACCAGCCCACTTCTGGATTGCATTCCCATCAACCACAAACCATACTGTGGTTCACATGAAAACAAACCCAAAACCCCGTTTTCGGACTCAAGTGCGTGCTTACAGAAGTTTGGAAGATGCATTAATCAAACAAGCCAGAACTCAGATCCACACTAAAACCACTATAGTGGGAATGCCACATCACCGTCACTGCCATCATTTTGTATCTATATTTATCTAGACCTCAATACTAGTGTTAAGATGCTTCACTGTACATTTATTGATAAGGACCTAAATGAGACACCGTAGCACTAGCATGGTTTTGAGGAGATGTCTTGCGCCTTGCTTGTTTTGTAGACCTTTTATATGCGTGCTACTTTCATTGTATGCGTTGAAGTGAATCATTGACTTTTCTCCTCATTCTCCTAAATGCTTCCTTTCTTTGTCTCTTAGCCCAGTACACCAGAGGTGGCTTAATAACGTAAAGCAATAGTTCAAATCTCCCTTCGTTGTTAGGCCCGAAACATACTCCATGCAAGTACGCAAATGTGGGTGCAACATTAAATGGGTGTTATTGCATTACTGCGGCATTAACGGACTCCAGAACTCAAGGGGGTGATAGAGTTAGCTGAAACTGAATGTTCTATTGTTCAGGTCAGCTGAATAGTTGAATTAACTTGCTGATCACTTGCGTTTGATGGTTATTCAGAATGCTTGATTTTGGATGTGTGAAATCGACACCAGAAGCGTTCACATACTTGTCTGTCGCATGATTCAGGGCTAAACTAACTAGGGTTCAAGGGTAGGAATCATTTTTGGAGCTTTGTTGCGAGATGTTTTTGTTGAATACGAAATGCGTGGCCTGGAGCCAGTATTTATGCATTCATATATCTGTAATGGAAGAGAAGTACAATAAAAGAAGTACACTTAACTCTTGTTGTTTGTCTCATTCTTCTCGTCTGGTAGTAATTGAAAACAGAAAGATGGAGCTCTACTCATAAATCCCATGACAGTTTTCTGCCTTTTGTCGCTTCACTGCCCACAGTGTTATTTTAGTAAAATATAACTGTTGGATGTGCGTTAATGTAATTGGTCACATATGTGGCATTTTCAAAATGCTCCTAATATGCTTTATTTCCTCAGGCAATAATTTTTATTTGGGGGGGGATTGACGTTATTGCACCGGGTTCAAGGGTAGGAATAATTTTTGGAGCTTTGTTGCGAGATGTTTTTGTTGAATACGAAATGCGTGGCCTGGAGCCAGTATTTATGCATTCATATATCTGTAATGGAAGAGAAGTACAATAAAAGAAGTAGACTAACTCTTGTTGTTTGTCTCATTCTTCTCTTGCCTGGTAGTAATTGAAAACAGAAAGATGGAGCTCTACTCATAAATCCCATGACAGTTTTCTGCCTTTTGTCGCTTCACTGCCCACAGTGTTATTTTAGTAAAATATAACCGTTGGATGTGCGTTAATGTAATTGGTCACATATGTGGCATTTTCAAAATGCTCCTAATATGCTTTATTTCCTCAGGCAATAATTTTTATTTGGGGGGGGATTGACGTTATTGCACCACGTTTTAAAAAAGGCCTTGTTAGTTTCTGACTGGAAAGTGGCCCTGTAGTTTTCCAAGAGGTCATTTAACATTGAAAGTTTTTTTTGGGTAACGTCTGATTATATCCATAACACACAGTGTTCCTGTTCCTGACTGGCTGCTATATCTGGATTATTTTAAAGGAGTTCAGTTTATAGGTGGATTAGATCAGTCTAACAATAATAGATATCCATTGTTTTGGAGTTCTTTCTAACTGTTATTTGTCAAAGGTAGACATCTAAGCTGTTTATCTGTTTCTTGTACCGTATAATGTCTAGACAGTCATCTGGGAGAGATTTGCTTAGTTGGACTTTATGTAATGAACTGGATTCTTTTGGGCAAAACTTTCTTAGATCTAACTCCCTTCCAAAGTCTCCTCCAGAGGAAGTGAGCAAGAAAGAGAGAAGTGTCCTGTTCAGAGATCGAGCAATCCGAATTCCTTCCATGTGTGGAGACAGGACTCAGCTGGTAATGAGACGTTCATCATTTTCCTGTCATTCGGCCACTATTGACTTCCAGAGAACAGCATGTTCTCAAGGGACAAAAGCATATAAAAAAAATTCACAGAAAGCTGAGTCTTGGGCAAGAAAATGAATATCTGTTTAAATGTTTATGAAAGAGGGAGAAAGAGCTGTGTCAGTAAAACTGCTATGTTAGCACAAAGAATGGAAGTGGGAGGAATTAAAAAAAGAAATAAATCCTGTGTTTGGGTATAAAACTCTCAGGGTGAAGCAGCTGAAAGAAAGAAAACAGAAGGAGGGAGAGAGAGAGAAAGAAAAAAATCTTTCAGACAAGGTGAAAGAAGGAGGAGGAAAAGTGTCCGACAGCTGCAGAGAGAGGGAGGAGGCTAAAACAAAACGGAGCTGTATAGAGGTGAACGATAGAGCGAGACAGAGTTGAAAGCAATGTGAAAGGAGGAGAGAAGGTTGCTGTTGAGTGAACATCAGGAGTTGTGTATATATACAATAAAACAGGGAGCTGGCTGAAAAGAAGAAAGAGATTTATGAAGTGAAGTGATTTCAAGTGGAGATGACTCTAACAGTGATTCTGGCGGCTGTAGTGGGCTTCGGCGCTCTGTCTTCCTGTTACTCTGGCGAGAACACAACAAGACCGGCCATCACAACAGCTGATCTGTCTCAGGTTAAGATTCTAAATTTACTTCGTGGGAAATGATCCAATTACTGTTTAATATAACTTAATATATAAACTCAATTAATGATTTCCATTGAAACAATTTTGAATTAAGTTTCACTTACAAAATGTGTCTTTGAAAACCTACCATGATGCTAATTGAATGGTATTCTTTTAAGTGCCTTAGAGTATTATGTAAATACCTTGAAATACATCAAAGTACCAGGGTATTACCATATGATGCCATCACTGTACCATGATGCTACCATGAACACTATGGTTTTCTACTTGGAGTTACTGTATTGCTTTGGAATGATGAAACTAGTTCAACATGCATCTGCATTTTTAAAGTGGGAACAAAGTCAAGGGCATTCATTTCTGGTTGCTACAATACATCCTCAAATAGCAATCACATTACTTAAGAAGCATTAAAGGGTTAGTTCACCCAAAAATGGAAATTAGCTTGTGTTTTACTCACCCTCGAGGCATCCTAGGTGTATATGACTTTCTTCTTTCAGACGAATCCAGTCAGAGTTATATTAAAAATTGTCCTGGCTATTCCAAGCTCTATCATTGCAGTCAGCGGGTGTTGCAGTTGAACAGTCCACAAGTCGTCAAATAAAGCGCGCGCATTCATAATAAAACGTGCCTCACACAGCTCCGGGGGGTGAATGAAGGCCTCCTGTAGCAAATCAGTGTGTTTTTGTAAGAAAAATATCCATATTTCAAACGTAATAAAAACACTTTTCTCTCACTTCCGTTTTCTGTCATACGCGGAAGCCGTTCCGGCGGATGACGTAGTACGTCGGCGTTGCGTGATTAGTGACGAATGCGGAGAGAGAACAAAACAAAACGCCGGTCACGAATTAGAAGTACAAACCGAAGGCGCGTGCGCTGTGCATACGTGCTGCGTCATCCGCCGGAACGGCTTCCGCGTATGACAGATACCGGAAGTGAGAGAAAAGTGTTTATTACGTTTGAAATATGGATATTTTTCCTACAAAAATGCATGGATTCGCTACAGAAGGCCTTTATTCAGCCCCAGGAGCCGTGTAAGGCACGTTTTATAATGGATGCGCGCGCTTTATTTGATGACTTGTGGACTGTTCAACTGCAACACCCGCTGACTGCAATGATAAGAGCTTGGAATAGCCAGGACAATTTTTAATATAACTCCAACTGGATTCGTCTGAAAAAAGAAAGTCATATACACCTAGGATGCTTCGAGGGTGAGTAAAACAGTCTAATTTTCATTTTTGGGTGAACTAACCCTTTAAGTACCTGGCCATGAAATCCAGTGTGATTCTGCATGTGCATTCTGTATCGGGCAAAGGCTGGAATACTCTATGCAACTTTTAAAATCTGAACAGATTTCAAACCACCAGGCATCATATATTTGGCTATGTTGTAAATGGTTACAGAGAAAAACTGGGCATCATACACTTTATAACTAAGGGTCACACAAACCCACACAGAAATATGCGCCTAGTTGCTATGAGACTGATGACAAACAAAAACATTATTTGTTCTACAATCGACTAAAATTATTAAATATGTTTGATTCCCTGCCGATGAATGGATTCATAGTCTGAGGCTAGAAAAATCAAAGTCTGTGGTCATCATATATTATGCAATTTTCTGTGAAATCTGTGATTGCTCAAAATCTGCTGACTGGCTCTGAATTTTGCCAACTAGTGTTGACTCTTTCAGAGTGTAAATTGGGGTAAAAATATGGGCAGAGGTTGTGTAGTGAATTCCAGCTTTAAGTCTGGTTTTGATGGTGGTTTTGTTGTCGTTCAATTCTACAGGCGAGAGTGTTCAATGAGGAGATGGTTAGAGGGCGAGGGGACACTCCAGACATCATAGAACCTGAACCCACCACTGCCGTCTCTGAAATGGAGAGCACTTACAACTACATCCGTGCGTTAACCAAACACTCACTTCACTTACACACTTCCGTTTGAAGTGCCAGAAATGCAAGCCAAAACCAATACAACGGAATGTATATTTGCATATATTTCACTTGCAATAACAGCCTGTGTCTTTACTTGCACAAATGAAGGTGTTGTTTGTCCTGACATGACATGAAGGCTTGTTAGTATGGTAATATTTAATACTCTGGGTATAATTTAAGTCTTTTGATGAACTCACTAAGATTCTATCTAAGAAACTGCTATTGAAGGCTCTTCAAGAATCCAGACTGTCTATATCTTCAGCTACCTTGTCAACCCCTTCCCCCTCCACAACACAGTTTCTTGATATTCTATTCATTCACTGGTATGCAGCATAGCTGACTAATGAAAGACTTGATTCACATTTGTCTATTTATACATTTTTGCAGTGTCTAGACTGGCAGCGATGGATCAGGCTATCCACAGGCTTAATGTGGGACATTACACATTGGACATTAAAGTTACACAACTGTTGGAAAGAATGTCACGACTTGAGAATAGACTAGGCGACACTGAGGATGCTATTCAACAAGTCTCGTCCTACTGCAAGGACAATCGCAAAGAGATTGGACGACTAGAGGGTTAGTGTGTTCTCTACTGTCTTTACCTTTTGGCTCATAGTTGCGGGCTATAAAGGGCATTGTAGTCAATAGTGGGAAATCTATTTGTGCTTAAAGAATCCATGTTTTCACTACTGATGAGCTTACCAACTATAAAGTAAGGTGATAACAGTTTATTTCAAGGGCAGTATCTCAAGTTAAACCCACTGTTCACGATGACCCAATCCATAAGGTTATTTGGCACCAAGGCAGGACAAGTGGGATTAACACCCTTTGTTGGACCTGGAACAATGTCAAGTGTAGTCAAATTATAGTCATAAATCCATCCCATCCCTAATCCTAATTCTAGTCTCATGGAGTCAGACCATGGTTTAACAACATAAGGTTTGGGCTCTATAGCCACTGAAATTGCCAACGATTGCTCACTTAGTCAGGAAGAGGTCATCTGAAAAGTGACCAATCACAGTTATGTTTTGTTCAACGTCATGTTTAAGGGCATGTTAAATGTCACATATTTACCTGATTTCCTTCTCAGTAAGGTATTTCAGAGGACACCCTTCTAATTAAATGAAATCACACAGAATCCAGAGGGTCGCTCAAGCTCGGAAAATAGAACTTTCTTTGTATGCCATGGATAAACATGTGAACACATCTCTTTTAAATTTAAAATACCCCAAAGAAAACACTGTGCAGGTAAACATCACTCCCCTTATCTCAAGAGGTGCACTAGCGACTGATGCTAGAGGCTGCAGTCTTTAGCGTCCTTGTTAGCACCCGCCTCCCATGCCAGAAACGCAAGTGAGTGGAATAGAATAAGAGGGGTTACACCCGGAACTTGTTAACACAGCTTTTGTTTCCTGGTGAACTGTTAAACCTTGTGGAAAACTAGGCTCTTGGAAAACCTGTAGAAATGAGCCAGTTTAGGCTTTAGGCTTTTCAGATTAGACTTTTGCCTTCACACAAGTGTTTCCAGTTTAGTGCTATATACAGTGTTTTCGGAAAGTATTCAGACCCCCTTCACTTTTTTCAATTTTGTTATGTTGCAGCCTGATACTACAATCGTTTAAATTCATATTTTTCTCCTTGATCTACACTCAGTGCCCCATAATGACAAAGTGAAAACAGAATTTTAGAAATGTTTGGAAATTAATTAAAAAGAAAAATACTGAAACATCACATTTACCATGTATTCAGACCCTTTGCCACAACACTTGAAATTTAGCTCAGGTGCCTCCCATTTCTCTTGATCGTTGCTGAGATGTTTCTACCTGTGGTAAAATAAATTATTTGTTTTGGAAAGGCACACACCTCTCTATAAAAGGCCTCAGAGCTGACAATGCAAATTAGAGCAAAAACCAAGCCATGAGGTCCAAGGAACTGCCTACAGAGCTCAGAGACAGGATTGTTGAAATGCACAGATCTAGGGAAGGCCACAAAACATTATTCTGCACTGAAGGTTCCCAAGAGCACAGTGGGCTCCATAATTCTCAAATGGAAGAAGTTTGGCACAATCAGGACTCTTCCAAAAGCTGGTCGCCTGGTCAGACTGAGCAATCGGGGGAGAAGGGCCTTAGTAAGAGAAGTGACCAAGAACCCGATGGTCACTCTGACTGACGGAAGTCTAAACACGGGAAAGCCCACTTGGAGTTTGCAAAAAAGCACCTGAAGGACTCTCAGACGGTGAGGAACAAGATTCTCTGGGCTTTCACGTGTTTAGACTTCTGTCTAGCGATTCTGCCTTAAAGCCCAGATTGGTGGAGTGCTGCAGTGATGCGTGTCCTTCTGGAACTTTGTCCTATCTCCACACAGGATTTCTGGAGTCAGAGTGATCATCAGGTTCTTGGTCACTTCTAAACATTATTATGCACTGAAGGTTCCCAAGAGCACAGTGGGCTCCATAATTCTCAAATGGAAGAAGTTTGGCACAATCAGGACTCTTCCAAAAGCTGGTCGCCTGGTCAGACTGAGCAATCAGGGGAGAAGGGCCTTAGTAAGAGAAGTGACCAAGAACCTGATGGTCACTCTGACTAACGGAAGTCTAAACACGTGAAAGCCCACTTGGAGTTTGCAAAAAAGCACCTGAAGGACTCTCAGACGGCGAGGAACAAGATTCTCTGGGCTTTCACATGTTTAGACTTCTGTCTAGCGATTCTGCCTTAAAGCCCAGATCGGTGGAGTGCTGCAGTGATGGGTGTCCTTCTGGAACTTTGTCCTATCTCCACACAGGATTTCTGGAGTCAGAGTGATCATCAGGTTCTTGGTCACTTCTCTTTCTAAGGCCCTTCTGCCCCAAATGTTCAGTCTGGCCAGGCGACCAGCTTTTGGAGGACTATCCAAACCTATCCCTAAACTACCCTAAATTCAGGGCAAAATTGTTGTTTAATAAGAAGTTCGACCTCTTAAACCCTCTTCACCTGCAACTTTCAAAACCAAAATCTGACCTCCATCCCTTCATGTTACACAATTCCTATTCTTTCAACCCCTTCCAGTCTTTCTATCTCTCACCATAACCATAAACTCTAACCCACTCAAGGCCCCAGTATACTTCAATCGAAGAACGAACTGGTTTCAAACAAAATGATGACAAAACGAATTTCATCTGGAGTTAATTTCGGGTGTTCAAAACAGCTTGCCAAAGCAAACTCTCTGTAAGGTTTGCTCTGACTGAAAAACACCTTCGAACAACCACTGTTCTGACTACATAATAGGAAGGTGTGTTCTGGGCTCCACTCTTTGATGTGGAAATCATCTCCGATTTATTTCTTCTGATCAGTCAGTCCAGGACAGACTCAAGTGAAGACATGAACACACTGGAGAGCTTGTGCAAATATATCCACATAGCTATAATTAGATGATTTCTTAATGGCTGTTTTTTTTCACTGCTGTCATTTTCATTTTGTGTTTATTTTTTAGTGGAAAGTGTGCAGCACATATTTACATATTCACCTAAACACCGATCCCAACAGTGTAGGCAGTTTCAGGATGTTAACAGTATACTGCTGCAAAGGTACTTGCAACTTCTTTTTAGACTTCTTTTTAACCCTAAGCAAAGAACAGCAGAGAACTTTGCCGTGAGTATACTGGGGCCTTAACCCTGCGATCGATCCCCCCCAGCCCCTACCATTTTCCTTACCAATCCTGCTCCTGGAGGGTCACTTTCCTGCAGAGTTTAGTTCAAGCACACTTTCCTGTAAGTTTTTATTGATCCTGAAGACCTTGATTGGCTGGTTCAGGTGTGTTTAGTAAGGGCTAGAGCTAAATTCTGCTGGAAGGTGGCTCGCCAGGAACAGGATTGGACACCCCTGACCTAACCCAATCCTAACCCTGCAGCCTTACCTCCAATCCTTCCAGCCCCAAATGTACAATTCTAACTCCAAACTCTAGTTTAAACCTTGACCCTTAATCTCCATTTCGGATTTCTGTCCTTCCAACACCCTCTAACATTAATGCCTAACTCCAATTTCCTACCCTAAACATTAATCCCAACGATATACCTAGTTGTAAAATTTGAACCTTTGCCTAAACTCCAGTCCCTATTCCGATGCTTTCCTAAAAAAATAAAAAACTCCTAATGCCAATCCCTAATTGAGATCTTAATGTTATGGAGGAGAACCACACATGCTGAATATTCTGGTTCTGATCTTTTGATTAGGATCTAAAGAAGCTTAATGCTAAAATTGTACTGTTTAATAGTAATGTTCCAGGACTGGAAAGGTTGTTGGTCCAGGAATGTGTACTACTTGGGCAAATCTTGTTAATATGACAGCAAAGTACTCCACATGACACTCATAATCTTTGAACTTCTGTGTGCTTTACTTTATTAAAATATGATGAAAATGACTTTGTGGTTCCAGGCTGCCAGAAAGGCCGTAAAATTGGTTATAAATGCTTCCTGGCATACCGTGCATATGAGAACTACACAGATGCATCCCAGAAATGTCAGGAGCGGGGAGGACGCATGGCTATGCCACGAGATCGCAAGGAGCAGGAAGCTTTGGCTGAATGCTTTACCACCCTGATCCAGCACAAAATCGCCACCCATCTGAGAAAGACAAAGAGAGAGCGAGAGAGAGAGGGCTTTTAATCCATTTTCAAGAGTCCTAGACTACAGGGAGGTAAATGTTTATTCTATCACTGAGTATTATGCAATGTTTGGAATTTGTTTTTATGGATTTGGCACATTCCACGAATAGCATGAATCTCTTAAAGACATTTTTCTTCTCATTCAACAAAAAAGTTCATTCAAAAAAGTAGTATAACCTTCAGAAAATCCTGATTGTTTACGAAATACTATATTAGCGGTTTTATTTTCTATTGGTTTTACATGGTTTATAATTTCTGCAACCTTTAAATGCATCATCTAAATGCAGCTGTTTTTTTGTTTTTATCTAAATGCAGTTTAAGCCCTGATTTATGTGACTGCATTTTATTGCATAAATAGACAAAATGTAAAGAAACTATATCAGAATTATTTACCTAGCTACTTGTCTAGGCCATGCTGTATAAAGGGTTCAAATGATGTTATTCCTTGGGTGTCACAATTTTAAGGAATGTATTATTTTTTAACAGGGTAAAATAATACAATAACAGGCTGTAGGACACACTTATGTTTTTGTTAATTAAAATTTAATAATTAAAAACAGCTTTTTAAAACAATGAATTGAATATCTATTTGACACAGGTGAAAAAGTAAATAATTCTGAGCCAAAATTAGACAACAAAGTATATCCTATTTGTGGAAAGATACATTAATATGTCTCGATTCTATTGCATAACTAGACCAGCCTGCAAAATACAGTTTTGTTGCATGATTTGAGCTGAAGAAGTGAAATTAATGATACTCTCATTGTTTAACTGGCCCTATATGCAGTCTGACATTCTTCTTTTTACTGCCCTTATGCCATAAAATCTGGGTAATAACAAACTCATGGAAAGAAATGCAACTCATTTCCCAAGTCAGAGTTTTATTCTTTTGTTCTGTGTGTGATATTTGTAATAAATGTTTGAGTGTCACCTGAAAAAGATCATCGATGAACTGAGGTGGCACATCGGGTAACTGTCGGTTCATCACCAGAATTTCAGAGTAGTGGAGCATTAACTTAAACTTCATCACCTTACTGATGGATGAACCCAGACCGATCGCTTGATACACCTGTGACCCATCATAAACAGACCAATCAGCACACATCTACACATATGATCAATGTTAAACTACTGTTAAGATCAACTATACGGAGTCCTGGACATGACATGTGGGCTCAAAAAAAATCATAGCGTAATAATCATAAAGATATCATGGCCACGAATTAAGAATTTGTTCCTATGACGTATTCATTTGTTCCCTCATTTTAGTTAATTGTGGCAATGTTGTACTACTTTCTTCCCTCATTTTAATTGAACTAATTCGTAGATACGAGGGAACAAATTATTAAACTGTGGTAATGAATTAATACAATGTGGCTATGATTTATCAGATTAATAAACTGTGGGAATTAATAAATTATTATTTATTTATTTGCATGTCTCAATTACAACATAATTTAGCAAATTCTACACAAACAAAACAAAACAAAACAAAACAAAACCCAGAAAGTTAATTACATTTATATATTACACTGGGAAAAATAATGTCTAAATTCTACACAAACAACAAAACAAAACAAAACAAAACAAAAAAACACCCAGAAAGTTAATTACATTTATATATTACACTGGGAAAAAGAATGTCTAAATTGCTCAACAAATAAGAGAAGTTTTTTTTAAGCCAATAACATTAATGATCTTATTGGGAAGCCTGTGTCTGCCAATGAATAAAACAATAACAAAAATTGTGACTTTTTATCTAACAATTCTGAGTTTTTTCTCGCAATTGCGAGTTTACATCTCACAATTCAAAACTCGCAATTCTGACTTTTTTCCAGAACTGTGTGATATAAACTCACAATTGCAAGTTATAAAGTCAAAATTGCGAGGTTTAAACTCGCAATTCAATTTTTTTTCTTGACATGTTCAAAGACAAATTGATGTCAATTCTGACATCTTTTCTCAGAATTGTCAGATATAAACTCGCAATTGTGAGTTATAAAGTCCAATTCTGAGGAACTAAAAAGACAAAAAAATGACTATTTTCTTATAATTGTGAGTTTATATCACACAATTCTGACTTTATAACTCGCAATTGCGAGTTCATATCATGCAATTCTGACTTTGTTTGAGTCAGAATTGTGAGATGCAAACTCGCAATTGCAAGAAAAATAGTCAGAATTGTGAGATAAAAGGTCGCAATTGCCTTTTTTATTTTTTATTCAGTGGCAGAAACAAGCTTCCATAACCTTATGATGAAAGGGTTAGTTCACCCAAAAATTAAAATTACTCACCCTCAAGTCATCCTAGGTGTATATGACTTTCTTCTTTCAGACGAATATATTAAAAATAGTCTTTGATCTTTCAAGCTGTTTCATGGCACACAGCGGGTGTTGCATGCATCAGTCCAAAATAAGTTACTTTAAGCAAAGAAGGACTAATTATGTTTTTGCATAGTTAATAGTCCTCACCACTCTCTCTGCATCCAACAGCATGTCAAATTCATAGTCTGTCTGATCAAGCCAGAACGTTGCCCCTTCAAGAGAACCATACGAGACCACCAGCACCCGCAATGACTGAGCTTCCAGAAGCTTCTGTATGAGAAAGAGCCAGAAACCGTGTTGAGGATTCAAAGAACACACATGCTGACTTTGGAACGTTCACTACAAAATAGCAGCACAACATTAAGCCTCGCCAAGTCCACAGCTGGTTCAACAAGCGCTTCGAAAGATATTTTCCAAGCAACCGTCCATAATCAGATATGGCTGAGGTCTGCTGCTGACTGTACTGCAGCTGTGCAGTTTTCATCTCCTTTAAATGACAGGTTGTTCTACCTTGCTGTCCTTCAGCTCAGTCAGGTGGTCTCGTCATGGCTGTCATCCAAAATGCCGGAGCAACACAAGGAGGAGATTCTCTCCCTTCCCCAAGTACTGACCCAGAGACACATTCCTACAAGAGTACAGGACAACCACAATGTATATTACAGTTCACACATGCCATATCAATTCATGAGCTGGAATTTGAACAGAAATAGCCACAATCCACAGGACGCTGAACTGAATTTGAATTAGAATGACATGAAGAGGAATTTACTGCAATTCAAAGAAATTCAACACAGTCACATGAAAAATGTAATTACAAATTCATTCATTAATTATGTGTGTTTAGTCCCTGACATACAATATATATATTTTTTTTCTCAACTGATTAGAAATATTTCTCTAAACTATGTTCAATATTTCTAATAAATAGCATTTAGGAAGTTTAATTCACCATTGTCCATTGACCAGTTAATAAATTTACTAAAATGGTCCATATTTTACATGTTTCCATATACAACTGTTCAAAAGTTTGGGATCAGTAAGATTTGTTTTCAAAAGAAATTAATTCTTCTATTTAGCAAGGATGCATTAAACTGATTAAAAGTGACAGTAAATTCATTTATAATGTTACAAAAGATTTCTATTTAAAAAAAACGATCAAACTTTCTATTCATGAAAGTATCCTGAAAAAAGTATCACAGTTTCCATGAAAATATGAAGCAGCACAACTGTTTTCAACATTGATAATAATAAGAAATGCACAAAAATGCTAGAAATTGATTTCAAACTACTATCCAGAACTGACAAAACGACTGTGAAACCTCTTAATATTTAAAAACATCTTATAGACTTTGAATATACAATATGACCCGATAAGTGAGGCACTGCTGTAATCACAGTCATAATGTAGAGTGATAAACTGTTGCAGCTGCAGGCCTTCAATTTGTTTCAACAGAAGTACCCTGTCAGCAGTTCTGGATTGTGGCTTCCAGTGAATGTGGATAGTAAGGATATTATGTGTTCATCTCACTCTTTAGTCTGAACGTGTATAAACCGTGTATCTGAGCGGAGCGTCTGGACTGCAGGGCACTGGGAAAGAACTGTGTCGCTCATTTGCATCTGAACATCCAGACGTCTCAAAAAACTATCCCACTCCACCTGTCAATCAAACAAACCTCCATTCAGCACACTTAACTACCCACACACCCTTAATATATTACCTACTAACATAAATACATTAAAGGGGTCATATGATGCGATTTCAAGTTTTCCTTTCTCTTTGGAGTGTTACAAGCTGATTGTGCATAGATAAGATCCCTGAAGTTGCAAAGACTAAAGTCTCAAAACCAAAGAGATATTCTTTATCTATCTTAAGACTCTGCCACGCCCCCCTAAAACGGCTCATTCTAACACGCCCCCACATATCTACCCCACTATGTGGAAATATTTGCATAATCCCGCCGCAAATGTGCACGCAAAGATGCATAGAGGACCTACAATAATGTACAGTATTTGAAAAATAATGTGTTTTTTGAACATTAAAGCATGTCAACATATTCTGTTACACCAAATACACAAAATAATGATCTTTAAAAAAGCATCATATGACCCCTTTAAAACAAGTTAGCATTAGAAAAAAAGCAGCCTGTGGAGCCCCTAAGGGGACATGGTGATTGAAAAAAAATATGAGATGGGAGGAAAAATTATATTTTTATTGTTTTGCGTTCCTCTCAAGAAACTTTCCCTGCACTCGCAAAAGCACTGAAATACAGTTTTTCTTCCCAACTCATATTATTTCCATCAATATATATATATATATATATATATATATATAATATATAATCCCCATGTCCTTTTAGGGGCTCTGTAGCAGTCATATTAAACACTGAAAAATTATATTACTTACTTCCAGTTGCAGTAAGCCCTCAACATTGTCTCGAACCTCAATGTTTCTGTTAAATTGGGAATCATAATAATACTATTATCAACATACTATTATGGCATTGGTATTTTAGACAAAAGGGTGGATTTTTTGATAATGATTTTTTATAACCAACTGACTATACATTCTTCTGTTTATTACATTGCTACTTACCAAATAAAGAAATACATTCATTTTATTGATTAATAATTATTGAATTGTGATTGGTACAACGGTCAGTTAAACAGTTTATTATGCTAAATATTTGACTCTTTAATGCCACGACCAACTACATTCATACTCACTGAAAAAACTGTTCCCATAAACTTTCTGCTTCCTTTTGGTTTTTCACACCCAGACTGAAAGAAAACATATTCATATCATGGAATGTTTATTATTTTGTAGCACAACAGAACATTTCAAATATGCACCATTGCAATGTTTAAAGATAAATACACACACCTGTTAAAGAACTTGGCACCTGCTGACATCAGACCGAATAAAGGACGAATTTTCTTATCGACAATTTCTTGCAAAGAACCACCTAAACAACAGTAGCAATGCAAAACACAAACATTTTTCATAGACTCGGACTTTTGAACCCCACTGTGTTTATACACACGGTAAATACATACTACATACATTTGCGCACCAATAAAATCTCATTGTTTAGGATACCTTTGGCGATGTCCTTTTCTACATTTTCCAACGATGTTCTACCAAATCCGATCAGTTCTTTCAGAGCCCCTATGAGTGTGTTTTGGGCCTCTTCAGTAGCCATGCTGAGTTTACAGTGAGTTACTCGTTCTGTACGGATGACCTGTCATTCAACAGATCAGATGAGCTGGCGATCGCGGAACCTAAGCGCTGATTGGTTAAACCTCATCAGCGCTGAAAAAAGTAACAGATACCATGTGTCATCGCCGTGGCGTTTCCAGCAACAGCACGTCTGGACAATTTACGTCTGAATAACGGCACTGAGAACCTTTCATAGCAATTGAACTGAAAATACTCAGCGACCAGTTCAAATAATATAAAAAAAAGATTACTTTGAATCACCGTAACTGACCAGTTAGTTAGTTATAAGTATCTATGGACATTAGAACATGTACCATCTAGTGGCTGACTGAAGTACTGCATACTACAAATAATTTACGACATTTATTCATATATATTTTTATTTTGGTCCACAAAAAGGAGATCAAAAAGGGACTGAATACAACAACACTGCTTTCCTTCATCTAATTTTATTGACTTTCAGCAAACGAAGTCACAGATTTTCCACTTTCAAGTTTTTTTTTGTGCGTTAAAGAACCTTTATTTCCACTCATGGAAAAAAACAAAACAAAGCCACTGTTTGTCTTAAATTTTTCACAGGAAAATAAAGGAAACAAGTCTTTGCTGAAAAGCACCAACCATGACATAAGAAAACAGAAAATCTACTTAAAATGGTCCCTTAAGACGACGCTAAAATAAAATTAAATATTTATAAGATTGAGGAAATATGACTTTTTTTTGCTTTAAGTTACCTATAGATTGAGGCGCAACTGTTTCCAGTGTTCACATGAACATCTCCAGAATCTGATCGTACATTATTCAGACGAGCCATTAAATAGAGCCAGTGTGGACAGTGAACATGGCAATATTACCAACTTCTGTCTTTCAAACAAACAAAAACATCTGCAAACATATTTACCCACTGTGTTCAAGTATTCAGAAAGAAGCTCCGAGCTGAAGAATATTGCTTAATAAACTCTTCAAAGGGCATCTCTGCAACAAGTCACCGATTCAATTCTAAAACCAAAAAAAACGAATGAAAAGCAACTGGTGAATAATAATTTAATAAAGATTTCCAATTATATTCTGTTACATTGTCTGCTGTTTTTTCCCCCCAGCTCAGATTATGCTCGGAATTGCTGAACTTTTAATGTCATAAAGGACAACAGAAAGTTATATTCAATTTAAAATTTAAATAAAGAGTCAACTCTCTTCTCCATGTTTGTGTAAATACAAAAGCTAAAATCAAAGAGAATTTGTACTGATATTTGATATGTAAAAACCATGTAAAAGTGAGGACTGAGCACAGATGCCCCGAGTACAGACGGCCCTTTGTGTTTTGAATAACTGGATGGCATTTCAAGTTCAGGATTTCTTGGGACAGTGCGAAGACGAGTCTGTGTTGAGAACTTCAATCATGGTCCTCGTTAACTGGAACGTCTCTGAAACCAGTGGAAGGTTCTGGTACCAACTCGGCAAACTAGTTACAGAGAGAGAAAACAGAAAGTGTTAGTGGTTTCCCACATTTTTCAGAAGTAGGAAGAATATGAGCATTCATAATAGTGATTGTGCACTCAAAACATTTAAAGTCGTACCTCTTTAAGTTCATCCAACTCTTGACGGTTTTACTGAAGCGATCAGGACTGGCTGTAGTCATGGCCTCAAAGTCAAACAGCTGGGTGACCAACCAAAAAGAGTGTTTCAATAGATACTTATAAAGACCATGCGTCTTGTTACATTATCCAGTTCTTTACCTTTCCAGATGGGATTCGGCCGAGCACCTCTTTCCCACTGGCCATCAGAGCGCCCATGACCACAGAATACGCCACAACACTGAAGGAATAACAGCTATTTTAAACATGCAAGTTTAACAAACACATGTTAAATACAGTTCTGAAATAAAATCTGCCTTCAGTGAAAACCTGTTAATGTTGCTTAATCTGTATGAGGGAGAAACTGACTTAATTTTAACAGGCGTGAAAACAAAATGCAATTAAATATCAATTAATCAGAAAATAAAGATATTTAAAAAAATCAATGTACAAAAGAAAAATCTACAAATGCACAATTATTTAATTCACCTTTTAAAATATAGCTAAAAAATAAATTATTTTTTTTAAAATACATCTTTTAAATGTATTTTTAAAATTACAGGTCAAAAAAATAGTCGATTTTGCAGGTAACTAATGTGGGAAAACCAATAACAATTAATTGGTCAATAGTTTTTTAAATAAATATATATATATTTTTTAACTTGAATGTAACAGTGCTTTTAGATAGTATTTTTAAACATGTATTTTAATCCATTTAAAAATTATGACTTTCAATATCAACAGTTGATAACATGGATTTAACAAATAAACTTTGCTAGCTAAATAAAAGCAATTATCCGTTTTTATGTCATTTTTATTAATTATGTATTAAGTACAGCATAAAGTATAATAATAAAGTATTAATTCAACTTTCTAAAACCCTAGCAACCACCTATTTTACTGATATTTACATACATTTATCTTAAAATATCAAAGGCACAACATTTAAACCATTTAAACTTTCAAGCTTTGTAAAGGCAGCATTACATTTATCATGATTTTTACTTCAACATGAATTACAGAAAAAAAAGTGCAACGTCAAATTTTAAAGGGGTCATATGATGTTGCTAAAAAGAACATTATTTTGTGTATTTGGTGTAATGAAATGTGTTTATGCGGTTTAAGGTTCAAAAAACATTATTTTCCACATACTGTTCATTATTGTTTCTCCTCTATGCCCCTCCTTTCTGAAACGCGTCGATTTTTACAAAGCTCATCGGTCTGAAAAGCGAGGTGTGCTCTGATTGGCCAGCTATCCAATGCATTGTGATTGGCCGAATACCTCAAGCATGTGACGGAAATGTTACGCCCCTTACCATATTGTGATGGCGTGTCCCGGGCCGGAGCGACGAGACAAAAACATTAAAACCCATTATAAACGAGACATTTGTTGCATCCAGTGGGGACATAAATACGGATTATAATGACTTATCAATGTACAAAAGAAAAATCTACAAATGCACAATTATTTAATTCACTTTTTAAAATATAGCTAAAAAATAAATGATTTTTTTTTTAAATACATCTTTTAAATGTATTTTTTAAATTACAGGTCAAAAAAATAGTCGATTTTGCAGGTAACTAATGTGAGAAAACCAATAACAATTAATTGGTCAATAGTTTTTTAAATAAATATATATATATTTTTTAACTTGAATGTAACAGTGCTTTTAGATAGTATTTTTAAACATGTATTTTAATCCATTTAAAAATTATGACTTTCAATATCAACAGTTGATAACATGGATTTAACAAATAAACTTTGCTAAATGAATAAAAGCAATTATCCGTTTTTATGTCATTTTTATTAATTATGTATTAAGTACAGCATAAAGTATAAGAATAAAGTATTAATTCAACTTTCTAAAACCCTAGCAACCACCTATTTTACTGATATTTACATACATTTATCTTAAAATATCAAAGGCACAACATTTAAACCATTTAAACTTTCAAGCTTTGTAAAGGCAGCATTACATTTATCATGATTTTTACTTCAACATGAATTACAGGAAAAAAAAGTGCAACGTAAAATTTTAAAGGGGTCATATGATGTTACTAAAAAGAAAATTATTTTGTGTATTTGGTGTAATGAAATGTGTTTATGCGGTTTAAGGTTCAAAAAACATTATTTTCCACATACTGTTCATTATTGTTTCTCCTCTATGCCCCTCCTTTCTGAAACGCGTCGATTTTTACAAAGCTCATCAGTCTGAAAACAAATCAGCAGGTTGACTTTATATTTATGACATTTATGCATCTGACAGATCCTTTTACCCAAAGCAACTTACAGTACAATTAGGGTTGGGTATCGTTTGAATTTTATCAATTCCGATTCCGCTTATCGATTCTGATTCTTTTCGAATTCCAATGTGATTAAATAATGATATCAAACATCTATCCTGTGTCTCTTTTTTGCAAACCATTTATTGCGATTCAAAAATTTTAGTTTCAATATTTCTTTTGATTTAGAGATGCAACTGCCCTGAGAGGGTTTTAGCATGAAGTAACATTCACATTCACTGTAAAAAAATGACTGCTGTGATAATTTATCACAACTTAAAAGAATAAGTAATAACGTGTTGTTTCAACTTAAAGTAAATGTTCGAGCTTGACTTAAAATTATAGTTTAGTTAACAGTTTATTTTTGTTAAGTTGGATATTTTATGGAAGCCCGTTTCCACTACTGAATAAAATTTTTTAAAAAAGGTAATTGCGACTTTTTATCTTACAATTTTGACATATAACCCGCAATTCTGAGACAAACTCGCAATTGCGAGAGAAAAAATTTGCGAGAAAAAAAGTACGCAAAAACTCGCAATTCTGAGAAATAAAGTCCAAATTGCAAGATATAAACTCACAATTCTGACTTTTTTCTTAGAATTATAAGTTTATATCTCACAATTGTGAGAGAAAAAGTCAGAATTGCAAGACAAAAAGTCGCAATTACCTTGTTTTATTTTTTATTCAGTGGCAGAAATGGGCTTCCATAATATTTAAGTCATCTCGACAAATCTTAAAGCTGCAGTCCGTAAGTTTTGCCTCTTTGTCACTGTTTGAAACCTACAATTGCAGTTATTTGCGGAATGATCTTCTTTACGTGGGTTGTGCATCGGCACGGCTCCACAGCGCGGATTAATCTAATGTTTTGAGGTGTGTGTAGGCTGTCAATCAACGCACCGGTGTGGATATTCACTGTACTTCGGAATTACAGATACTACGTCTTGGAAGTATGTCCAAAATAAGAAGTTTCGTCGAAAAATGTCA
>NW_015632119.1:352391-369949 GCF_001515625.1 Sinocyclocheilus rhinocerous
GAATGCAGCAGCTAGAGTTCTTACTAGAACCAGGAAGTATGACCATATTAGCCCGGTTCTGTCAACACTGCACTGGCTACCTATTGAACATCGTATAGATTTTAAAATCTTGCTTATTACTTATAAAGCCCTGAATGGTTTGGCTCCTCAGTACTTGAGCGAGCTCATATTGCATTATAGTCCTTCACGTCCACTGCGATCTCAAAACTCTGGCCATTTGATAATACCTAGAATATCAAAATCAACTGCGGGCGGCAGATTCTTTTCCTATTTAGCGCCCAAACTCTGGAAAAATTACTCTGTTATTGTCTTCTTGCATCATTGACAAACTATTTTCCTGTTTGACTCTGTAAAGCTGCTTTGACACAACCAGTATTGTATAAAGCGCTATACAAATAAAGGTGACTTGACTTGACTTAATTAATAACAGAATTTTCATTTTTGGGTGAACGATCCCTTTAATTTCATGTTAGCTAACAGTTGTTGTATTGTGTTAGTTGAGCAAAATTATCTGCTGAAGTCTGTTGCAGATAGAGATATTCATTTATACTATGGCTACGGTTGCAGACGCACAATTAACTTGCTCTTGAGATTTATGGACCTGCTATGGCTGTTCCAATATGGCAGACAGCTTACAGCAGCCCATAGAAAGGCATCTACAGTATATATACAGTATCTCACAGAAGTGAGTACACCCCTCACATTTTTGTAAATATTTTTTCATGTGACAACACTGAAGAAATGACACTTTGCTACAATGTAAAGTAGTGAGTGTACAGCTTAGTTTTCACTATTGACTGTGAAGCCATCTCTGGTTTTACTGTTGAACTGCTTCAGATATACAAACACACACAGAAGCACATCAGAGAAACATTCAGTCTTTCTTCATGCGCTTTATGAGAACATGCATGTGTTTTTAAATAAATATGTCTATTATTAAACACGAATGCAAGTGTCAAATGCCAAGGCATAATTATGAGCCGGCAAATAAAACGATTAGCATTCATTACACATGTGTTTACAAAGATAATTTTGATTATCACATGAAATATACAGTATGAATGGTTGTTTTTAAATAAATGTCTATTATTAAACACGAATGCAAGTGTCAAATGCCAAGGCATAATTATGAGCCGGCAAATAAAACGATTAGCATTCATTACACATGTGTTTACAAAGATAATTTTGATTATCACATGAAATATACAGTATGAATGGTGTACAAGAAAGGGAGATCAAAATAAAATCAATGAAAGATTTAAAAATTTGTAATGGAATTATTTATACAGTTTAACACACTTTTTTTTTTTTTATTGTTTCTGAAAGAAGTTTCTTATCCTTATACCAAGGCTGCATTTATTTGATTAATTTACAGTAAAAAGTGTAATATTTTGAAATATGATTACAATTTAAAAGAAGTGTTTTCTATTTTCATACATTTTAAAATGTCATTTATTCCTGTGATCAAAGCTGAATTTTCAGCATCATTACTCCAGTCTTCAGTGTCACATGATCCTTCAGAAATCATTCTAATATGCCGATTTGCTGCTCAAGAAACATTTATTTTTATTATGTTGAAACAATGTTGAAAATGTTGTTATAACAAATTTGAAGAGAGTTTTAGTTGATTAAATGTTTCGTAAAAACGGTGATACAATACCATTCAAAAGCTTTAAAAAAATAACAGCAAGGACACATTAAATAGATCAAAAATGACAGTAAATACATTAATAATGATACAAAATATTTATATTTCAAATAAATGTGACCCTGAACCACAAAACCAGTCTTAAGGGTCAATTTTTTTAAATTTAGATTTATACATCTGATAAATAAGCTTTCCATTGATGTATGGTTTGTTAGGATAGGACAATATTTGGCAGAGATACAACTATTTGAAAATCTGGAATCTCAAATATACCCCAGAGACTTAAGACTGGTTTTGTGCTCCAGGGTCACAAATGCCTATCATGGTTTTCATAAAAATATTATGTAGCAAAAACAGTTTTCAACATTGATAATAATAGTATATGTTTCTTGAGCACTAATAATTCTTGCACTAATATTTTTTTAGATTCTTATAGCCAAAAAACTAAAACAAAAGAAAACTGAATTTATCTCAGACATTAATTGCTGGTCAACTTTTAGGGTGAGAAAGACGCTTCTAGACCTAGAAACAGTCGCTGAGCTTGTCCAACCAGAAAGATTCGTTTCATTTCGTTCAGCGCACAAATTATCTGGTTAATGATTAATAAAGATAATAATTAAATGATTAAAAACACTGATTGTTATGTTTAACACTCATGTTACCTTCATGATGGGCAGCAGATCCTCCACTTTATTCACATTTTCCAGAGCCTGCTTTACGTCCTGAAGCCCCCGTGGGTTATACGCCCTGACGGAGAAAACACACGCAGGAAAATAAAGTGTATTCATAAATGGACAATGAAAAAAAGATCAACTCTATGTGAGTGAATGCATGTATAAAAAAAATAAGGTGTTTGAAGAAAATAATGAATGAACAAACTACGTTTTTAAAGGGGTCATATGATGACTGAACGGGTGAAGTGTTTGAATGTACAGGGTATAAAATAAAATGTACACTACAGTTCAAAACTCTGAGAACAGTAAGATTTTTTGACGTTTTTGAAGGAAGTTTCTTTTGCTCATCAAGTATGCATTTATTTGATCAAAAATACAGTAAAAACAGTAACATTCTGAAATATGATTACAATGTAAAATAATAGTTTTTAATTTCAATATATTTTCAAATGTAATGTATTCCTGTGATGGTAAAGCTGAATTTTCAGCATCATCACTCCAGTCTTCAGTGTCACATGATCTTTCAGAAATCATTCTAATATAATGATTTTGATGCTCAAGAAACATTTATTATTATCAGTGTTGAAAATGTTCCGTTTAATAATTTTGTGCATACATGAAGAGAGCTGTGAATTAATGAGGTGTGTGTTATTTAATGAGTAAATGAAAAAAACTAATAAAACAAATGTGAAGCTTGTCAGTATAATATTTAAAAAAATATTAAAATCCCACACACAAACACACAAAAGAGACTCACCCATGATAAACCAGTATTCTTTCCTTTACGAAGCCGAGAATACTTCTGAAATACTCCAGATATCTGATATTAATGATCTGCCCTCTGAGAAATAACAGAAAACCCATTAAAACGCTAGAAAACAGACACAGCAATAGAGTTTTAGGCCCGTTTCACGCTACAAGCATGAGCAGCGCATATTATAGTTTCAAAGCAGCTTTACAGAAAATGCTTACCCTCAATGTTTCAATGAGAAAGGACAGGAAGTAAAACGATTCGCACTCTGCTAACGCTCGTAGTGTGAAACTGGCTGTATCTTCTCTGTACAGAATCGTCATTAATGATACCAATGTTGGTATAGACAATATCAGTAATATATCAGTATGGTATCAAGGCTTCTCTGTACTATTAAAGTATTTTTCAAAATTGCAAGGTTCACCATGCTTGTTTGTAGGGCTGCACAAGGTGGTCAACATTTTGGGATTACACATCAGTATGGCTATATTGTTATCGTCTATTCTCTTTATTATTAGTGTTTTTATTACCATAAAGGTCACATATTTTACACCTTTCTGGAGTTTTATTTTAGGTTTTGATGTCCTTAAGAATATATATTTGCGGTATAAGTACCGAAAACCATCTCAATATATTTTTACAGCTCCTCTCTCAGGAGCTCTGCTGAGAACAGGTCGATTTTGGCCTGTCTAATTAATATTCATGAGCCTCTCTTCTGATTGGCCTGTTGTTTTCTGAGTGACGCATGGCCAGGCCAACCACAGGTAAGTAGGGTCAGCCGACTTCACGGCGCTAGCTGGAGGCAGCAAAACAAAGGGGAAACTGGAGTCGGCTCATTCAAACCAGCGCAGATTCGGCTACATAAGGAGCTTAAAGTAGTTACATGGCACATAGACCTCAGTTTTTCAGTTTTGACAATATGGGACCTTTAAATTATATGTATGTCTGCACTATGTTTGTACTTTCTGCACTGGAAGCTCCTGGCACCAAGACGATTTCCTTGTGTGGCAATAAAGCTCTTTCTGATTCTGATTCTGATCAAACAACAGCAATGATAATAATTATTATTATTATTATCATTATTATTACTACTACTAAATTATTAGTGTGATATTTCACTGTAAAATAAAATATATATTCAAATATAATAAAATATGATTTTAAATTACAACTGTAAAATTATTTTGATGGAAAACCAGCCTTTAAAGCTTCTATTTTTTTTCCCCAAATGCATGTAAACGGAACCAAACTGGAGTTGGGGTGGATTAGCATTTACTGTGAACCGAGCCAATCTGTGCATATACTTATTTCATTAAATCAGAGCATTTGTGATTTGATAATCACACTGAGCCAAATTGCAATTTTGGTTTTATTTTACACACTGTACTACGGATCAAACACACAATTTACTGCAAGCTCTTAAACTCGGGTGGATTCTAATTGGCTTTCAATATTTCATCATCAGCAGAAAAAGAAAACGTGTTCTAAAAGTGATTTCAACAATATTGTTCTTCATGTCGTTTTCAAGACCGTTGTGGTGTGGAGACTTTAGATAATTATTAAAACTTCATGGTTATAGTTATCATCAATCCTTAAAAGTCAAAAAGTTCTTAAGCGATTAGGACTGGCAGCTTTACAGAGCAAATGACTCTGTACATTGAGGGCAGATACAGCACCTGATGAGGTTAATGTGGTTGTTAAATCCTCTGCTAAGACTCCTGGCAGGCATCTGATCCAACCACAGCACAGGCTGGTCTGGATCTGCAATCCTGCTCACACCCGTGAACACACACACACACACACACAACAGTAAAGATCAGTCATCAAGCCTTGGTAACACCCTCCACAGAGCCGTGAGAAGAGCTCAGGAACGCTGGCTGGAATCTGACCTTCTCCATTTCACTGCGATGTCAAACATGTCTCTCCACTGCAGCTGTCTGGTCTTTCCGTTGACTCGAACCTTCGAGTTACTCCAGGTGCGCTGCATGGCCTGCATCACCTCTATGGTGGCCAAGCCCATCGCTACACAAAACACACAATAAAAACACAAGACAACATTAAAAATGCAATTCAAAAATATGATGACTTGAATGCACCTCTTCTACGATGAATATGCTTTTTATTTTTGAATTACAATTCATTTAGATTTCTTTAAATTTTTTTGGAAACAAAGTCAAAAATGGAACTGTTTTGATATAATAATGAAAAAAAAAGTCCTCGTAAAAAATGTAATTTAAATGAAAAAATGAAAACCATATTAAGCAGTTTGGCATTCAACTTTATTATTATTATTTCTAAAAAAAAAAAAAAGTAAATAAAACTGAATAAAAAAATAATTAAAACCACTGCTTATTACTTAAATAAAATCAAAGTTATCTAGTGCTATCAACAAACACTTGTGGTCTAATCTACATGCAAAAAAACAACAACATAAAACAGGAAATGATACCATAGCTTGAGGATCCTCATGTAGACCCTCATGACTGTCAATATATAAATATTTTTTAATTATATTATTTTACCTTTTGATGACAAGACAATGTTAATGACAATGATAGTTCAGGTTACAAAAAAATATCATGTGGTGCAACTCCTAAAGATTTAGTGATATTTATAAATTATTACACGGCTCTGTGGAATACTTGATTCTGATTGGTCAGTCGCGACATTCCGAGGTCTGTTATTCCTCGATAACAAGCTGATAACACAGGCTCATCCGGGTAACTGAAGTCGGCACTATACTCTTGCTAGGAACTGTTTTTTCTTGGTGGAAGCTTTGCGTTTGGTTCGCTAATAAAATATTAAAACTCGACTCAATATTATGTGTACAGTTATTTAATTATGTCATCCTGGTATCGCAGACTCGCTCTCTCGTTTCATACAAACGCAGCTGCTGCCATTTTGCCACGATTGTTTTGTACATGGTAATGGATTATAAGATAACTAACACACTGGTAAGATTTTAAAACAGTTTTGTCTTAAATCAATATCTTTTTATCGCCATGATTATTTGTGTGGTGAAATGTTGTGTAATAAGTGGTAAGATTGCACTAAGTCTGGTTTCCCTTAAATGAAAAGAAAAAAAGAAAGAAAGAAAGAAAGAAAGAAAACCTGGAAAATTATATTTAAAAACTAATAACTGTTTAAGCATTCAAGGTGCAATATATATAGAAAATATATTATCAATTTTTATGTGAAGGCTGCACAACGATTTAATATTTTTTTCCTTATATAGTACTTTATTTTTAAACTTTTCATTAAATACCTGTATCACTTAATTATTTAGTGATTTTAAAGAGCTCTGATCTAAAGAAAAAAAATGTAACAAAAAAATTATACAAAAAAAAACTTACGTAAAATAATGATTGTGTACACTAATATGTATTCAAGTGTGAGTGTGTGGTTTTTTTTGCACCACATGATATTTGATATATAGAGGTGTGCACAAGTTTTTCAGTCTGGTTCTCATGAGAGCACCTGGAGATTTGGTTTTGGTACTCGCACTGCACATAGTGTGACTCATTAAATATAACTATAACAATAAAATGATAATTAAGAGTGATAATAGTATTATTGCATTTATTTATTTTGTATTTTGATAAAATAAATAAAATAATCAGTGTGATACTACCATTATATTTAAAAATAAATTAAGTGTAAAATAAAAATAGTTATTTTATAGTACACTTAAAAATACAATGCTAATATTAACTTTTTTTTAATGAATTTTCATCATTTTCAAAACTAAAATCAGCAAGGTTTTATTTTGGCAGGTTGCCAGCAAGTAAGTATATGCACTATATGTATATGTGCATGTGTATATATATATATATATATATATATATATATAGTCATTTAAACATATTTAAAAAATGGTATGATTGTATTATTTGGTGCTTCTAAAGAGCTCTGACCTCTGTGTATTCTGAGGTTTGGTAAGAAGCCTAATGTGTCGTACTGCATCAGTGCGCCGAGGTGATCCGCTGTACAGATCAGCTTCTGCACTTCAGCAGAGTAACTGTCAAAGTTCTGAGGTAGAACATCTCTACAAGGAGTGAATAAAGAAAGTTACAACATGCAAAAACAAGCTGATATCTCATTATTCATACATAGAAATTTGATTCAAATGTGCCTATGATGCCAAAAACACAAAAAGACTCATTTTGCATCTAAACTCACTTAATATGAGGCTGAAGTCCAGGCTGTTCTTCATAGTCCTCAATGAGGAAGGGAAGATTTTTGGCCCAGTGGTTCTTAAAGTTTCCAGGCAAATCCTGATCAACGTTATACTCCGCAACGGGTACATCCAGATGAGAGTGTAAATAACGGGAGTATTCTATCACATTAAATCAGAAAGAAAAACAGAGCATATTTCAACTCCAAATCATTGATCTAAAACATTCAGGGGTAAATTAATTTAATTATAATTATATTTTTGATGTAATATGATTACTATACTACATATACACACACAAGGTTTCAAAATATTTGTTAGAAAAATTCGTGTGTTTGTTAGAAAAAAAAAAAAATCTTTTTCAAGTAAATGCTATTCTTTTGAACATCAAGAATGGAAAAAAAAAATCATGGTTTCCACGAAAATATGAAGCAGCACAACTGTTTTCAATACAGATAATAAGAAATGTTTCTTGAGCATCAAATCAGCATATTAGAATGATTTCTGAAGGATCATGTGACACTGAAGTGATTTATATATCTAAATAAATAAATGTGAAATTGTGATAATACTTCACAACATCACATTTGTATTGAAATTTTGCTAAAAAAACAAAAAAAAAACATTTCTAAAAGTCAAAAAAAAATAAATCTAGCTACATCATTTTAGTAAAGTTTACTTATTTTTATTAAAAATCTGAAATATTTAAATATTTACACTTCCGTTACAGGGCTCAACAATAAGGATGGACCGGAACCAATGTGATTTCATTTACACTCATGGAGCAATTTTTTTTCTAAACTTTCTGAAAATGCTGTTGCAAATTTTGCTGATTTATGTCACTAAGATAACAATATCTATCTGGCTAACACAGATACTGAAGCTAATGAGAACTACTGATCTGTTAAGCATTATGTAATGCTTGTTAATGACCACGTGGAAATTATTATATGGCTCTAATTTCTCACCTCTGAGATATTTGACTTTGAGATACTCGGAGCTGGCTTTCTGTCCCAAGAGAGGGTCGTTGAGCATGACTTTCGTCTGAGCTTTAATGCCCTCGTAGAACTGGCCCATGGCCACATGACCGAGACCCTTCATGTACTGACACACTTCATTATAGGGCTCCAGCTGCAGACATCTCTGAAAGACAACATGATAAAACACTAGTGAAACAAACAACCACAGGACAGCAGACCAAATGTGCAATCCAAGCTAGAACTGTCAGCATCTGACCAGAATAACTCAAGAACATGTTCGTTTGGAGATTCAATACAAGAATTGATTAAAACGACACAAGGAAAACACAATCGTGTATAAGTGACTTTAAAACAAAAAAATCAATGGTATTGATATTGTAAAGAAGGACTTTGGAGTTGCACTACTCTCCACAGGTCATCTTGACTGAAAAAAAAAAAAGTCTACTTGATCTTCCCAAATAAGTGACACAGATGAATCCATTTAAACAAACAAAAACAATTTAAAGTAACAGTTCACCCAAACATTTTACTTCTGTAGTTTACATATCCTCATGTTGCTGCAAACCCATTAGACTTTTGTTTGGCTTCAGAAACACAAATGAACATTTTTTGCGAGAACAAACCTCATTGGTTCTTACGTGTCAAACAAGTGCTTTGAGCTTCCGTTTACCATACGCAATGCGATCTATGCATGTGGGGTAATCAATGTTTTCAAATATTCATATTAGGGTTGTGACGGTGAGGAAATTTTCCCACCGGTTAATCGACGTGTGACAACACCGGTAATACCGGTATCACCGTGGGGGCGGGGCGTTCCCTCTTTTCCTAGCTTTCCTTCGCTTTTAAATAGCTTGTAAAAGCGGCTTGCGCATTTTACTTTCACTTTGAAATAGCGGCAATTCGGAGTAAAGCAATTGTTAATTTTTAGTTTGTTTGAATTTTCCCTCTTTTCCTCGCTTTCCGTCGCTTTTAAATAGCTTAAAAGCGCCGTGCGCATTTTACTTTCACTTTCGAATTAGCGGCAGGTCGGCATCAATTGCTTGAATGCAACAACAAAATACAATGTCAAACTCACTTTAGCCTATATATAAAACATAGAACTTTTATTAACAAAACAAATACAAATACACCATGCTATAGGGCAGGCTATGCCTAATATAAAATAACAAATAACTTACATAGTTTAAATATACAAAACTGGAAATAGGCTAAGTAAACATGTACAATATATAACCAAATAAATAAAAAAAACGTAGAACGTTTATTAGCAAAACGAGTAAGAAAGCTTGGAGGCACACCTTGATGTCAAATAAAATAAATAAATGACAAAGTTTAAATAAAGTAAAAATCAGCAAACAATGTGGAACCAATTAAATAAGAAACGAATGTTTAAAAAAACTTCCAAAATCACCTTAGATAAAAGTCAACACCAGCAAGCCTAATTCATATGGATTACTTTTACATTGTCTTTATGAACTTTTTGAAGCATCAAAGTTTTGGTGGAATGGATATTTCGATGGAGGAACAGAAATCTCTCAGGTTTCATTAAAAATCTTCAATTGTGTTTCAAAGATGGACGAAAGCCTTGTGGGTTTTGAGTGACATAAAGGCGAGTAAATGATCACAGAAGTTTCATTTTTGGGTGAACTTTGCTTAAACTCCACTAACAGCATATACTGTCAATTACAACATAAGATCATTCTGAGTTGACCCTCACTTTGTAAAAACACTTAGTAGAAAAAAAATTGAAGTCTACCGTTGAAGGTATTCTGAAATGATTTGTGAATCTTGTATTTTTGCTAAAGCTTATGAGAACTAGGGCTGTCAAAATGGCTGAAAAACTAAATTTGAATTTTGTACTTTAATATTATCAAAATTCGAATTATATTCGAATTTAAAATTCATAATTTCAGTTAGGGTGAAGAAAAGCTTTTGGCTTCTCTTCTGAGGCCACAAGAGGGCGCATCGAGCAAAATATCACTAATGCACATTTATTCAAAGCATAAGGTAACATGACTATCTATGAAAAAAGTGCATAATGTTTAAAATAATGTTTATAAACCAATTATAATTAAGTTGCTTAAACAACTATAAACAAAACAGCATCATGTATGTATGCATAGTTTAATACAAAGGGCGGAAAGCCAATCACACAGAGTACATTTTTCATTTAAAAACATGAGATGCAGTGGGATGGGGGGGAAAAAAACCATAAAGTCTCTATATATGTTTTTTTCAAAGTTGAACTTGCATTAATTTTACATGGCTTTCTAAACATGCGGCTCTTTTGTGCGAGATGCGAGTGCAACGGTGATAGATGTCCGTCTAGAAAATGCGCGAAATATGTGTTCTGTGTGAACGGCTTGGTTTTAGTTTTGACGTAAACAAGATCTTCTCCGCTTTGATGTTCTCTTTTTCCGCAATATTTTTAATGAACAACGCAGCAGTGCCGCATCTAGTGGCTTCAACTGGATAGGCTAACAAACACATTATAATGCAACGACACTTACATCGTCATCGCATCTCGTGCGCCACTGATAAGGCTGCCTCCAACGCACACCTAAAATTTGAATGCAATGTTTTTGCATTCGAATGTAGATTTTAATTTTAAATTCGACGAATATTAGAAATTCAAATTTTTTTTGACAGCCCTAATAAGAACTGATATTAATTCTTCTGTATTCATCCTTATATTCATTTTACTGCAATGTAATATACAGTACTTTCCATTAAAACTGAATATTTTAATGTTCTTGTGGCTCAGTGGTAGAGCATTGCGTTAGCAGCGCAAAAGGTCGTGGGTTTGATTCCCAGGGAACACACATACTGGTCAAAAATGTATAGCCTGAATGCGCTGTAAGTCGCTTTAGATAAAAGCGTCTGCTAAATGCATAAATTATAAATTAATATTTACTGGGAAATAATGTACAGTTTCGATTTTATCTATCAAGAAATGTTTTGATTGGAACACATTGGGTTATGATATTAACATTCATTACATTAAGTAATCGGTCTGCTTCAAATCTATTTTACTTCATGTTGTTTTTAAGGATTACTACTGCTAACAAAGAGGTAAATACAACACCATTTGGGACGCACACGATCGATTTACCTTAAAGTTGCCTATGGCCTCCTGCAGGCTGCCGTGGTGGTACAGCATCATTCCTCTGAGCTGGAGAGACTGGATGTGGTTCTGATCCAGTAACAGAGCTTTCTGGAAGCTCTCCATAGCATTCTCAAAATCACCCAACTCCCTGAACACATACACACACACAATTGTCTGCAGAGAAACATCTGAAAAAACTGACTGTTAAAATCATCATGAGTCAGTAGCAGCTCACCTGTAAGCCTGACCCAAGCTTTTATATGCATCTATGAAGTCTGACTTCAATTTGAGAGCTTCTTTAAACACCTCTATAGCCTCCTGCATGCAGAAAACAATTTGTTAGTAGTGTAAACTCTAAGCTATGTCACTTACTGTAAATATACATTTATAAACTTTCCGCTGTAACTTCAGTCCAGTTCTTACATCGAAACTACATAAGGTTCTTGAACCAAGGCATTCTGCACTGGCTCTCGCTTATACAAAAGCACCGCATTTGAGATATAACTTCTTTTTTTTTTTACCTTAAGGAGGCCCCTGTGGAAGAAGGTCAGCCCTTTATAGAGCATAGCGATGGGCTGGTTCTTCTTCAGCTCTAGAGACTGCTGGAAATCCTCCATGGCTGCCATATAATCCTGAAAGACAATAAGAGAAAGGAAGATATCTGTGAATATTATTAAATATTGAGTGATTAAAACTAAACAATCATTCAAAAGTTTTAAGAAATGTAAGAAATTTCCATTCATACTTCTATTCAGCAAGGATTCGTTAAACTGATTAAAAGTCACAGTAAAGATTTGTTACAAAAAAATCTTATTTTAAATCAATACTGTTCTTTTGAACAATCCTGCAAATATGTATCACAGATTCCAAAGATATTAAGCAGAGCAACGGTTTCCAACACTGATGATAATAATAAATATTTCTTCATTAATCACTCTAATTTGCTGATTTGGTGACACTGAAGACTGGAGTAATGATGCTGAAAATTCAGCTTTGCATCACACAAATAAATTCCATTTTATAATATATTAAAATAGAAAATAGTTATTTTAAATTGTAATAATATTTCACAATATTATTGTTTTTTACTGTATTTTGATCAAATAAATGCAGCTTTGGTGAACATAAAAACATAAATTGACTGACAGGAACAGAACACAGTCAACAATTTCATTAGTCCAACAAAAGTTTTGCAACAAAACAAAATGACATGATTAATTAATACTGAAGTCTCAAAGGTATAGTAGCAACAACAGCCAGTTTGCTTCGTAGGGTCAGAAAATGGTCATGGAAAACTAATAGAGAAGTCACATTAGCGGTAAAAAAAAAAAAGAAAGTCCATTATGAATTATCAATAGTGTAGCGATGTATGAGGCACAGCTCACACAAATGTTACTTTTCTGCATGACCAAAAAACATTTATCAGTGTGGGGAAATATTTCGCCCTTATGCAATCACACGGATTCTTTGTTACAATTAAAAATTCACTATCACGCTGGAGTATCTATTATGCATCAATCAAACTGGATAATAATAAATATCTCCAGATGTGATAAATATGAAGGTCCTGGACAGATCCAGCACTATCTGTCCACTCAGGACATTAAATGAAGAGATCTATACATTACAATAACACTTTACCTATCTATTCAAGTCAAAATCAAAGTTTACTTGACAGATAAGATGACTGTGGTGTGTGCACCTCTGATATGAAGAGCAGTGTTCCTCTGTGTCTGTAGAGTCGGGCTGAAGGCTGCAGTTGTATGGCTTTAGTCAGGTCTGACAGAACAATTGTCTGCAGAGAAACATCTGAAAAAACTGACTGTTAAAATCATCATGAGTCAGTAGCAACTCACCTGTAAGCCTGACCCAAGCTTTTATATGCATCTATGAAGTCCGACTTCAATTTGAGAGCTTCTTTAAACACCTCTATAGCCTCCTGCAAGCAGAAAACAATTTGTTAGTAGTGTAAACTCTAAGCTATGTCACTTACTGTAAATATACATTTATAAACTTTCCGCTGTAACTTCAGTCCAGTTCTTACATCGAAACTACATAAGGTTCTTGAACCAAGGCATTCTGCACTGGCTCTCGCTTATACAAAAGCACCGCATTTGAGATATAACTTCTTTTTTTTTTTACCTTAAGGAGGCCCCTGTGGAAGAAGGTCAGCCCTTTATAGAGCATAGCGATGGGCTGGTTCTTCTTCAGCTCTAGAGACTGCTGGAAATCCTCCATGGCTGCCATATAATCCTGAAAGACAATAAGAGAAAGGAAGATATCTGTGAATATTATTAAATATTGAGTGATTAAAACTAAACAATCATTCAAAAGTTTTAAGAAATGTAAGAAATTTCCATTCATACTTCTATTCAGCAAGGATTCGTTAAACTGATTAAAAGTCACAGTAAAGATTTGTTACAAAAAAATCTTATTTTAAATCAATACTGTTCTTTTGAACAATCCTGCAAATATGTATCACAGATTCCAAAGATATTAAGCAGAGCAACGGTTTCCAACACTGATGATAATAATAAATATTTCTTCATTAATCACTCTAATTTGCTGATTTGGTGACACTGAAGACTGGAGTAATGATGCTGAAAATTCAGCTTTGCATCACACAAATAAATTCCATTTTATAATATATTAAAATAGAAAATAGTTATTTTAAATTGTAATAATATTTCACAATATTATTGTTTTTTACTGTATTTTGATCAAATAAATGCAGCTTTGGTGAACATAAAAACATAAATTGACTGACAGGAACAGAACACAGTCAACAATTTCATTAGTCCAACAAAAGTTTTGCAACAAAACAAAATGACATGATTAATTAATACTGAAGTCTCAAAGGTATAGTAGCAACAACAGCCAGTTTGCTTCGTAGGGTCAGAAAATGGTCATGGAAAACTAATAGAGAAGTCACATTAGCGGTAAAAAAAAAAAAGAAAGTCCATTATGAATTATCAATAGTGTAGCGATGTATGAGGCACAGCTCACACAAATGTTACTTTTCTGCATGACCAAAAAACATTTATCAGTGTGGGGAAATATTTCGCCCTTATGCAATCACACGGATTCTTTGTTACAATTAAAAATTCACTATCACGCTGGAGTATCTATTATGCATCAATCAAACTGGATAATAATAAATATCTCCAGATGTGATAAATATGAAGGTCCTGGACAGATCCAGCACTATCTGTCCACTCAGGACATTAAATGAAGAGATCTATACATTACAATAACACTTTACCTATCTATTCAAGTCAAAATCAAAGTTTACTTGACAGATAAGATGACTGTGGTGTGTGCACCTCTGATATGAAGAGCAGTGTTCCTCTGTGTCTGTAGAGTCGGGCTGAAGGCTGCAGTTGTATGGCTTTAGTCAGGTCTGACAGAGCTTCACTGATGCGGCCCAGAGGAGACAGAATCTGAAATCACATGCTTCATCATTACCACTAAACACTTCATACACTTCTTAATTTGTCAATCCCTCGTTCCTCACCTCCGCCCTCTGCTCGTATACTTCTGGTCTGCTGGGCTCCAGTGCGATCACTCTGCTCAACTCATACAGAGCCAAGTCTGCGTTCTTTATGTCCTTCAGAGAGCGAGAGAGTTACCTTCAATCATATGTTCAGCTATGACTACAAACGCTACAAAAATATTTAGTAGTGTTTGATAAACCAACATACACGCACTATTGTTCAAAAGTTTGGAATAATTAAGATATTTAAATGTTTTTGAAACATTCAAATGTTTTTGAATATGACTTTCTTCTTTCAGACGAATCCAGTCGGAGTTATATTCAAAATTGTCTTTGATCTTTCAAGCTGTTTAATGGCACTCAGCGGGTGTTGCACTGCTTCAGTCCAAAAGTAAGCTATGTCACTTACTGTAAATATACATTTATAAACTTTCCGCTGTAACTTCAGTCCAGTTCTTACATCGAAACTACATAAGGTTCTTGAACCAAGGCATTCTGCACTGGCTCTCGCTTATACAAAAGCACCGCATTTGAGATATAACTTCTTTTTTTTTTTACCTTAAGGAGGCCCCTGTGGAAGAAGGTCAGCCCTTTATAGAGCATAGCGATGGGCTGGTTCTTCTTCAGCTCTAGAGACTGCTGGAAATCCTCCATGGCTGCCATATAATCCTGAAAGACAATAAGAGAAAGGAAGATATCTGTGAATATTATTAAATATTGAGTGATTAAAACTAAACAATCATTCAAAAGTTTTAAGAAATGTAAGAAATTTCCATTCATACTTCTATTCAGCAAGGATTCGTTAAACTGATTAAAAGTCACAGTAAAGATTTGTTACAAAAAAATCTTATTTTAAATCAATACTGTTCTTTTGAACAATCCTGCAAATATGTATCACAGATTCCAAAGATATTAAGCAGAGCAACGGTTTCCAACACTGATGATAATAATAAATATTTCTTCATTAATCACTCTAATTTGCTGATTTGGTGACACTGAAGACTGGAGTAATGATGCTGAAAATTCAGCTTTGCATCACACAAATAAATTCCATTTTATAATATATTAAAATAGAAAATAGTTATTTTAAATTGTAATAATATTTCACAATATTATTGTTTTTTACTGTATTTTGATCAAATAAATGCAGCTTTGGTGAACATAAAAACATAAATTGACTGACAGGAACAGAACACAGTCAACAATTTCATTAGTCCAACAAAAGTTTTGCAACAAAACAAAATGACATGATTAATTAATACTGAAGTCTCAAAGGTATAGTAGCAACAACAGCCAGTTTGCTTCGTAGGGTCAGAAAATGGTCATGGAAAACTAATAGAGAAGTCACATTAGCGGTAAAAAAAAAAAAGAAAGTCCATTATGAATTATCAATAGTGTAGCGATGTATGAGGCACAGCTCACACAAATGTTACTTTTCTGCATGACCAAAAAACATTTATCAGTGTGGGGAAATATTTCGCCCTTATGCAATCACACGGATTCTTTGTTACAATTAAAAATTCACTATCACGCTGGAGTATCTATTATGCATCAATCAAACTGGATAATAATAAATATCTCCAGATGTGATAAATATGAAGGTCCTGGACAGATCCAGCACTATCTGTCCACTCAGGACATTAAATGAAGAGATCTATACATTACAATAACACTTTACCAATCTATTCAAGTCAAAATCAAAGTTTACTTGACAGATAAGATGACTGTGGTGTGTGCACCTCTGATATGAAGAGCAGTGTTCCTCTGTGTCTGTAGAGTCGGGCTGAAGGCTGCAGTTGTATGGCTTTAGTCAGGTCTGACAGAGCTTCACTGATGCGGCCCAGAGGAGACAGAATCTGAAATCACATGCTTCATCATTACCACTAAACACTTCATACACTTCTTAATTTGTCAATCCCTCGTTCCTCACCTCCGCCCTCTGCTCGTATACTTCTGGTCTGCTGGGCTCCAGTGCGATCACTCTGCTCAACTCATACAGAGCCAAGTCTGCGTTCTTTATGTCCTTCAGAGAGCGAGAGAGTTACCTTCAATCATATGTTCAGCTATGACTACAAACGCTACAAAAATATTTAGTAGTGTTTGATAAACCAACATACACGCACTATTGTTCAAAAGTTTGGAATAATTAAGATATTTAAATGTTTTTGAAACATTCAAATGTTTTTGAATATGACTTTCTTCTTTCAGACGAATCCAGTCGGAGTTATATTAAATATTGTCTTTGATCTTTCAAGCTGTTTAATGGCACTCAGCGGGTGTTGCACTGCTTCAGTCCAAAAGAACTTAAATAAAATGCACCCATCCATAAAAAAAAAAAAGTGTCTCACACGGTTCCGGGGGGTGAACAAAGGCCTTCTGTAGCGAATCGATGCGTTTTTGTAAGAAAAATATCCATATTCAAAACGTAATAATCACTTGAATCTAGCTTGCGCTCACTGTTGTACACGGAAGCAGTTCCGGGCGGATGACGTATGAGTTCAGCGTTGCGCATGCGCCGCTCAGAAGTGACGAACGTGGAAGCGCAGGGGAGAGATCAAAACAAAACAACGGTCACGAATTAGAAGTACAAAACGAGGATTTGTAAAGAAGAATGTCGGAGGATTTCGATATAAGCCAAGAAGAGACTGGTTTTCCTTTGCTAAAGTAAACTTTGCTTCCTTTGATCCTGTAAACAAACGTTGGTTTTCACGAGACTCACCAGCGCATGCGCA
>NW_015632119.1:370278-398367 GCF_001515625.1 Sinocyclocheilus rhinocerous
AAGATCAAAGACAATTTTTAATATAACTCCGACTGGATTCGTCTGAAAGAAGAAAGTCATATACACCTAGGATGCCTCGGGGGCGAGTAAAACGCAGCCTAATTTTAATTTTTGGGTGAACTAACCCTTTAATATGTTATGTGGAAACCATGATGCTTTTTTCAGGATTATCTTGAGGAATAGAAAGTTCAATAAACAGCATTTATTTTAACTGGAAATCTGTTGTACCATTATAAATGTTTTGTTTTTTAACCCTAAACTTCCTATCATGTGACACTGAAGACTGGAGCAATGGCTGCTGAAAATTCAGCTTTTCCATCACAGGAAAAACCTCAATTTTAAAATGTATTAAAATATTAAACAGTTCTTGTGAACTGCAACATTATTTTATAATATTACTGTTTTTACATTATTTTTGATCAAAAATGCAGTCTTAGGAGACTTCTTTCAAAAACAATGAAAAAAAACTTAAAGGGGTCATATGATGCGATTTCAATTTTTCCTTTCTCTTTGGAGTGTTACAAGCTCTTGGTGCATAAAGAAGATCTGTAAAGTTGCAAAGACTAAAGTCTCAAATCCAAAGAGATATTTTTTATAAAAGTTAAGAGTCAACCACGCCTACCTAAAACGGCTCGTTCTAACACACCCCACATGTCTACGTCACGATGTGAGAAGATTTGCATAACGCCGCCCAAACGTTCACGCAAAGAAAGAAGGCGTAACTTATATTCTCGCTGTAGTATTGTTGTTAACCGGGCTTGTGTACTGCATCATTACTGTGTCTGTCACGCGACTCTGTTGCCCTTTCGGGCTTGAACTGATGGTAAAACTAACGACATTATTAACTGTCTTGATATTTACTTTGAAAGCTTGAAGCTTGCGATTATGGTAGGAGGGGTTACATTTCCGACGCGTGCTTGTGGTGTTTGGCCAATCACAATGCACTGGGTCAGCTGGCCAATCAGAGAAGACTGCGCTTGTCAAAGGAGGGGGCTTTGTTGAAAACGACGTGTTTGAGAGAGGCGGGGCATAGAGGACCTACAATAATGTACAGTATTTGAAAAATAATGTGTTTTTTGAACATTAAAGCATGTCAACATATTGTTACACCAAATACACAAAATAATGATCTTTAAAATAGCGTCATATGACCCCTTTAATTATTCCAGACTTTTGACTGGCAGCGTAAAGCAAACGACTGACCTGCAGACTCTTTTTGCCGTAGGCTATTCCCCGTCCATAGATGGCACTGACCAGCTCAGGATCTCCCTGGTGATAGAGGACAGTTCTTTTGTGAAAGTGCTTCGAACAAGTTCACCATTACCACACAATCAACTATCATTACGTTTACTTCAGTCCCAACAAAACTGACCTGTAGCAGCAAGGAGAAGTGCTTGATAGCTTCATCATAGAGGCCATTTCCAATGAGAACATAGCCAATGGCTGAAATAAACACAAAACCGTGTTAGCAGATAACATCAACCAAAGACAAGTGCAAAATACACACTTGCCAAAGTCAAAACAATGAGAAACACAGCCGACACACACCAAGCTCTTCATTGGTATTTTGGTTTTCCACAGCGAAAGGAAACCGTCGCTGTTCGACAAACAACTTTGCCTGATTCTGTGGCGACAGAAAGAGAGAAAGAAAGAAAAACACATCAGGAAGTCTGTCAACCTCCAGCAATCAGTCCAAGCCACCAGTGATTACAACAACACTGAAGAGACCCATAATTACAGAGGACCAGCAAAACACCTTTTCTGTGCTGGATAGGAAGTGTTTTGGTTTTGGCTCGACACTCTTCATGTGTCGTTTTACAGTGTTCTAATTTCTAAAGAGCAGGTGTTGAAGGAATATTCACCTGAAAATGAAAATTCTGTCATCATTTACACACTTCATGTTGTTCCAAGCCTGTAGATGGCACTGACCAGCTCAGGATCTCCCTGGTGATAGAGGACAGTTCTTTTGTGAAAGTGCTTCGAACAAGTTCACCATTACCACACAATCAACTATCATTACGTTTACTTCAGTCCCAACAAAACTGACCTGTAGCAGCAAGGAGAAGTGCTTGATAGCTTCATCATAGAGGCCATTTCCAATGAGAACATAGCCAATGGCTGAAATAAACACAAAACCGTGTTAGCAGATAACATCAACCAAAGACAAGTGCAAAATACACACTTGCCAAAGTCAAAACAATGAGAAACACAGCCGACACACACCAAGCTCTTCATTGGCATTTTGGTTTTCCACAGCGAAAGGAAACCGTCGCTGTTCGACAAACAACTTTGCCTGATTCTGTGGCGACAGAAAGAGAGAAAGAAAGAAAAACACATCAGGAAGTCTGTCAACCTCCAGCAATCAGTCCAAGCCACCAGTGATTACAACAACACTGAAGAGACCCATAATTACAGAGGACCAGCAAAACACCTTTTCTGTGCTGGATAGGAAGTGTTTTGGTTTTGGCTCGACACTCTTCATGTGTCGTTTTACAGTGTTCTAATTTCTAAAGAGCAGGTGTTGAAGGAACCGTTCACCTGAAAATGAAAATCCTGTCATCATTTCTCTTTTGAGTTCCAAAGAAAGTAAGTTAATACGAGAGTAAATAAATAATGACGGAATTTTCATTTTGGCCTGAACTATTCCTTTAACATTGTGTAATATGATGCAAATGCAACTCACAAGTATTTTTTCTGCATTGAGTGAAAAGATGGACTCGCAGGACGGGTTGCTCCCCTCTTCACAGTCCGGATCCTCCAACTGCAGGATAGATGACTCTGATGGACCAAAGATTAAATAAATGTGACTAACCAAATGACTTTGGCTTGAACTAAACGCAATGAATGTTGTTTTCACTATCATTGGTTTCTGACTGGCTTTGCTGCAGAACCCAAATCAAGTGGCGACCAGATACAGTACCAAAATCATATAATGCTTATAGAATAACAAGTTAAAACATGTTATCCTCGCTGCAAGTGAATCTGTATTAAATGTAGTCTGGATTGTTTTTACCATGCATAGTTTTGTTCATGGATTAGGGATAGTTCACCCAAAAATTTAAAAAAAATAATCATTTACTCACCTTCCAGCACAAAAGAAGCTATAGAGAAGAATTTTGGTAACCGAACAGTTGATGGTAGCCATTGATTTCCTTAGTGTGGGAAAAAAAAAAAACTACTACGGAAGTCAATGGCTACCGTCAACTATTCGGTTTCCATTTCTCAAAATATTTTCTTTTGTGCTCATCATGAGTTCATTAGATTCTTTCATTATGGGTTACTAGGATTGTATGTCAAGGCTCCTTTGGATCAAAACACAATCTGAAACAGAATACCAAGTCACCAGGGTAACAGCAATGGTTTGAGACACAATACCATAGTTACTTCCTACAGTTATTGTTACTATTGAAAACAGTGGACTCCTCTTATTTGTGTTTTCATGGCACTCATTAAAGTTACTTCAAAGAATACCATGATCATTTCCAAACCACCATTGTAATGCCAAGCTACATCTGCTGAAAGCAATCTTGAACCCTGTGACACCAATACAAATTTTCTTGTCCTTCGTGTTGCTATGCAACATGCACGAGACATCAGAGTCCTGCATGCATGATCTGAGATTCTGCAAGCATTTTTAGAGTTCCTGCATGCATTAATTTTTGCTGAATGCCCAGAGCTTCTGCATGTGTAATGCGAGTTTCTCCTGTATGGTCTTAGGTTCTGCATGTAGGATCCCGTCAAGCTCGTGTCACTGCAAGCGGAAGAGTGTGAATCAGATACACATTTACATCAGGACGTGGCAGAAGCTCACCGCAGTCCGGCGCATACTCCTCCCACTCGGCCGGAGAGCTGCAGCCGTGCTTGTGAAGGTCGCTGTTGAAAAAAGTCAAGGTGGAGAAATACTCGCTGGATAAAATAGCTCCGCATAAGTACAGCAGCGACAGAGCCGCCAGCACAACACCCCCGCCAGCAGGTGCCATGTTGTGAGTGATGTAATGAGCAGGTGAGGAACGGTGCAGTCTGGGTAATGTAGTTACGTGGAACTAAATCCCTAGTGGCGACGGAGCTGAAAGAACTACATTTCCCGTCAGCAGCCTGATAAGCCCTGCCCCGTGTGGAGGTTCAGGAAGCAGTAGGCGTGTTTTCATGCTGTCATATGAAGAATGGCACCGGGATTGTTTAAATGCGTCGAGTGTAACGAAGATGCAAACGAACTGCATCGAGATTACAGCAACGGAATACTGAAGATCACCATATGTGTGAGTGCATCATAAAGTTCACAATTTCAAGTTTAGTTTGTTCTCTGTTCTGTTCAGGTTAGCATGCTCACAACTTAGGCCTGATGTAATGCACATAGTGAAGAGCACGGCCGTTTGTCACTATTTTACTCTCCAGTTAATTAAATTTCTGTATTTATGTATGTTTTGGTTGGGGGAAAAAATGAAACATTTTCACCAGTATTGCCCAGAAAAAAAAAAGAAAAGAAAAAAACGGTCCCGTTGCAAATTACTGTTATTGACAGCGACCTTTAAACAATAAATAATAAATATTATCTGACGCTGTAAAGCTAAGTTCCACGAAATATCTGCATTTGAAATATATTATAGGCTTTTTAATGGCTTTCAGCAAAATGTAAGTACGTTATAAAACCCAAAACAAATATTTCATGAAAAAAAATGCATATACAGAATTATAAAATCAGTGTTTTGGCTAACATAAATTGTCATTCAAAATTGATGTGGGTTTTTTTTTTTTCCCCCTCTGCAGAGTTCATGCAAGAAGCCAGTTGACAAATACATCGAATATGATCCAGTTATTATTCTGATAGATGCCACTCTATGCAAAATCCAGGCCTTTAGACATATCCTCTTCAACACTGAGATCAATGTGAGTAAAACTTTTTTTTGGGGAAAAAGCTTTTGGGGAAAAAGAAAAGTGCATGCAGAGTGTGTGCAGAATACAGACTGCGTAAATAGTATTGTATTGTGAACGCAGCCTCTGTTCCGCTCTCTCTAGATCCACTGGAAACTGTGTGTGTTCTGTCTGCTGTGTGAGGCGTATCTGCGCTGGGCCCTCCTGCAGGGGTCCCAGTCCAACGATGACCCCGCTGATATCATCCGTTACACCAAAGAGTGGGAGTTTTACTGCATGTTTGCACTGGCTTCACTGGGTAAATCATTGTTTTTAATGAAGTCAGTCACTGACTAATTAGATGGAATTAGTCAAATGAACTAATTGAGTTGCTGGGTAAAGATGAAGTGTAGAGGTTATTCATTTTTATGAAGGTATTCTGAAAGATTTAGGGCTTTGAGGTCTGCTTTTGTAGCTTCACTGTGATCTGTTCAAAGGTCCATTCTGACTGTTCACTACCGTTGGTGATTATGTTTTATGGGTTAATCTCATAAATAACATGCCTGGGTCATTATTCGCCCCAAAATCACTAAATCTAAAGGGGGAAAAAAAGCATGAAGAAAAAAAGTGTATAAACTAAGAGTTTGAGGTCGGTAAGATTTATTTATTTATTGTAAAGAAGTCTCTTATGCTTGCGGTCAAATGTTAGAACAATTTCGATATTTTAATGCTTTTGAAAGTCTCTTATGTTGAGGCAGCATTTATTTGATCAAAAATATGGTAAAAACAGGAATATTGTGAAATATTATTACAATTTAAAATCACTCTTTTTCTATTTATTTATTTATTTATTTTAATATATTTTAAAATGTAATTTATTCCTGTGATGCAAAGCTGAATTTTCTTCAGCATCAGTGTCACATAATCATTCAGAAAGCATTCTAATATGATGATTTGATGATCAAGAAACATTTCATAATCACAGTGGAAATCAATTTGCTAAATATTATTACAATTTAAAATCACTCTTTTTCTATTTATTTATTTATTTTAATATATTTTAAAATGTAATTTATTCCTGTGATGCAAAGCTGAATTTTCTTCAGCATCAGTGTCACATAATCATTCAGAAAGCATTCTAATATGATGATTTGATGATCAAGAAACATTTCATAATCACAGTGGAAATCAATTTGCTGGTTTCTTTTTTCAAGATTCTTGAATGAATAGAACATTCAAAAGAACAGCATTTATTTGAAATAGTATTTTTTTTGTAGCAACATTTATCATGTAACATCTTTACTTTACATCACTTTTTTGATCAATTTAATGCATCATTTCTGAATAATGAAAGTATTAGGAAGTATTTAACTTCCTAAAAAAAAATAAAAATCTTGCTCGGCCCAAATCTTTGAACCGTAGTGTTTATGGTAGGATTTGTTCTCCTTGCACTCCTTCACATTACATTATTTTCTGACTGTAATATAGAAAGAATTTGATTACATTAATGAGAATCTCTTGAATAATAATAATTTTTAAAAAATCCAGAATTAAACATGTGGATGCAACATGATTTTCTGTCACGAAAATAATGTCACCCTGCTAAAAAAAAATCTTAATATTGTTTTTATTTTGCAAATTATTATTGTTTATTTTTATTTTTTTAAATGCGTTATATACATGTGTATGAAATTGCTTGTAATGTTCTTTATGTTTTAAGTCGCTTTTGATAAAAGTGTCTGCTAAATGAATAATATGTCCTAGACATATTTTCATGAGATTCATCCAAGTACTACCATGATGTAGATACACTTACAATTTAATATAATATACTATTGAACATTTTATTTCTATATTATATTATGCATTATAGCTAATATATTAATATAATATTTAGATTTTTACTACTGTAATGCAAAAGATTGCAATACAGTAATGAGAAACTGAGAATATTTTTTGTACTTCACCGTAATGAGAATTTGGGGGATAATGTCATTAAAATAATGTCACAATGCAGAAATTCACCCTAACAGCATGTTCTTTGTGTATGTCTAGAGTTGGCCGTGTTCTGCATAGGTGTGTTGTTCATTCTCTGGACGGCGCAGTGCTGCTCTGGTTCCTCTGTAGAATTCACTCCGCTGTTGAAGGCGCTTCTGCTCTCCAGCTACGGCAAAGTGCTGCTAATTCCAGCTGTCATCTGGGAGCACGATTTCTCCCCGCTCTGCTTCAGCCTCATACGGCTGTTCGTCCTGACCTCCAATTCACAAGCCATAAGAGGTGAATATCAACAAACACCTACTTTTATGGAATGCATACACGTTAAACACACTCACAGGCAGCGCAAGATAACCGTACACTCTCTTTCATTCACATAAACACCCAGAACCAAACACTTACAATTTAATATAATATACTATTGAACATTTTATTTCTATATTATATTATGCATTATAGCTAATATATTAATATAATATTTAGATTTTTACTACTGTAATGCAAAAGATTGCAATACAGTAATGAGAAACTGAGAATATTTTTTGTACTTCACCGTAATGAGAATTTGGGGGATAATGTCATTAAAATAATGTCACAATGCAGAAATTCACCCTAACAGCATGTTCTTTGTGTATGTCTAGAGTTGGCCGTGTTCTGCATAGGTGTGTTGTTCATTCTCTGGACGGCGCAGTGCTGCTCTGGTTCCTCTGTAGAATTCACTCCGCTGTTGAAGGCGCTTCTGCTCTCCAGCTACGGCAAAGTGCTGCTAATTCCAGCTGTCATCTGGGAGCACGATTTCTCCCCGCTCTGCTTCAGCCTCATACGGCTGTTCGTCCTGACCTCCAATTCACAAGCCATAAGAGGTGAATATCAACAAACACCTACTTTTATGGAATGCATACACGTTAAACACACTCACAGGCAGCGCAAGATAACCGTACACTCTCTTTCATTCACATAAACACCCAGAACCAAAGTAAACCCTCTCTCTCCCTCTTTCCCACACACATGCGTTCACACAGAGGATTGTATTGTTTTGAGTGGGCCTTTGTTTGCGTGTGCGAACCAACCTCAGCAGTTCCTGGAGTGTGTGCAGATGTTTCACCAGCACTGTTTTGGGAATATCAAGAATACTAGTATGCTGGTACCAAGTTAATGCAACATTTGTTTTAAAAAAAGGAACCAAAAAATGTAAGTGTATTTAAGGGAATAGTTAGCTGAAAATGTGCTCACCCTCAGGAGATCCAAGATGTAGATGAGTTTGATTCTGCATCAAAACGGATTTGGAGAAATGTAGCATTCCATCACTTGCTCACCAGTGGATGCTCTGCAGTGAATGGGTGCCGTCAGAATGAGAGTCCAAACAGCTGATAAAAATATTATAATCCACAAGTAATAAAAGTAACCCACAAGCTGCATGTTTGTAATAAACAAATCCATCATTAGGATGGCTTCAGTGAATAAGGCGTCTAGTCTGAATCAGGAGAGAAATATGCACGGATCAAGCACCGTTTATAAGCAAAAACACTCCAAAACAAGTTTAGACAAATATGTCGAGGTATGTTGTTGTGCGAGGATGGACTTTTTCACTGGAGGAAATGTTATTTTGGATTATGGACTAGTATTTTGGCCAGAAGCAATGGTTTAAAGTTAAAATTGATGGATTTGTTTCTTACAAACGTGCAGCTTTTCACTTCACAAGATGTTAATTGATGGACTAAAGTCGTTTGGATTGCTTGTGGATTATTGTGATGTTTTTATCAGCTGTTTGGGCTCTCATTTTGACGGCACCCATTCACTGCAAACTTAGGTGGTCTCAGGTGAGTACTTTTTTAGCAGATTTTCATTTTTGGCTGAACTATTACTTTAATGGCAATTCCATAAAAAAAAGACCTATAAAGGTAGTCTGCTACATTTTGATTTTTCAAAAAATATATGATAATATCAAAAATAATCAATGTATGGGCAAATGTTTGAGTTCTTTTGCACATCTGGACACTGCTAAAAGATGCTCCGCATTAAAGGGATAGTTCACCCAAAAATTCTGTCATTAATTACTCACCCTCGTATCGTTCCAAACCCGTAAGACCTTCGTTCATCTTCTGAACACAAATTAAGATATTTTTGATGAAATCCAAGAGCTTTCTGACCCTGCATAGACAGCAACACAACTGACACATTCAAGGCCCAGAAAGGTAGTAAGGACATCATTAAAATAGTCCATGTGGCATCAGTGGTTCAACCGTAATTTTATGAAGCTACAAGAATACTTTTTGTGCGTATGTCACATGGACTATTTTAACGATGTCCTTACTATCTTTCTGGGCCTGGGAACATTTCAGTTGAGTTGCTGTCTATGCAGGGTCAGAAAACTCTCAGATTTCATCAAAAATATCTTAATTTGTATTCAGAAGATGAACGAGGTTAATGACAGAATTTTCATTTTTGGGTGAACTAACCCTTTAAATGTATTGTTATTTCAGTGACTTGCTATTCTTTTCATGTGGTGCAACCAACATGAAGGGAAAAAACATAAAACAGGAAATTATATAATAGAGAGAACGCCTGCAAACCCTCATGACTATGTCAATAAGTGTACTAATACTAAGAGTACATTACAAACTTGGCACGTGTTTTAAATAGGGGTGTAACAGCACACAGAAGTCACGGTTCGGTACGTACCTCACTTTTGGGGTCAAGTTTGGTACAACAAATGTATTTTCATTAATTTTGAACAGACAGTAGTGCTACATACATGTATCATGAGCAGTTGTTTTTTAATTTGATTGTATAAGTTCAAGATTTAAAGGGTTAGTTCGCCCCAAAATGAAAATTAGGCTGCGTTTTACTCACCCCCCCATGCATCCTAGGTATATGGCTTTCTTCTTTCAGACGAATCCAGTCGGAGTTATATTAAAAATTGTCTTTGATCTTTCAAGCTCTATCGTTGTACTCAGCGGGTGTTGCATTCCTTCTGTTCAAAAGGAAGAAAGTCATATACACCTAGGATGCATGGGGGGTGAGTAAAATGCAGCCTAGTTTTCATTTTGGGGTGAACTAACCGTTTAAAGCACAAACAGAATGGTCTGACTTTAGATTTGTGAAATTATGCAATAGAAGACAACTGCACAAAACAAAAACAGCAGACAGGCTGAATGAAAATGCAGATTTATTTTCTAACAGCAGGTGGCGCTTATGGAACAGCAGAGATGTAGTGTTTCCTTGGTTACCGCTGTAAACAAAGCAGCTTTAATATGCATAATATGCAGGTAAGAGGAAAAGAAAATGCCATGGAAACATTTCTGAAGACGGTCAGTTCCTCTCAGAGACGCATTCATATAAACCCCCACATATTTATCTTCCTATACTTCGAGCATCACGAACAGTGAGCTTGATCTGCCTGGTACAGTATTTTCCCCTCTTTACAATATATTAGCATTATGTCAGTTAATGAAATTATGGTATTTTACTGTAAAATTTAAGTTAAAACCGTAAAACCCAAAACGTTGCTACTGTAGTTTTTACGGTAAAATTCTGGCAACCACAGCTGCCGTTTTTTTTACCGTAAATTTTACGGAATTTGTTTTACAGTGTACCATTACACCCCTAGTTTTAAAATGAAAATACCTTTTCTTTTATCATGGACATAATTTGTGTTTTCCATGTTTCAGTGATTCTGAACTGCAGTCGGGGACTGTCTCTCCTGGCGGTGTGTGGTGGCTTGCTGTTAGAGACGTGGGTTGCCCAGGCTTTAAAAACACTGCAAGTCTGTTCACAAGACTATCTGTCAATGCTCTAGACTAGAAGAATCTAGGAATCTGAAACGAAAGAATAAAAATGTACTGACCCCAGATTTTTGAACGGTACTGTATATTGTTAGAAAAGATTTCTATTTTAAATAAATATTCTTCTTTTTAACTTTTTATTCATCAAGGAATCCTGAAAAAAAGTATCACAGATTCCAAAAAAATATGAAGCAGCTAGACTAGAAGAATCTAGGAATCTGAAACCTCAGGATCATCTCAAACCTTTGACGGTAAACATTAAACTGTCCCATCTAAAGATAAATGGATGCTCTTTGAATTGATGCAAAACTTTCTTCATGAATGATTCAAGTCCTCCTTGCTGTCAGCGAAGAAAGTTTGATTTCTGAAACTGATTGCCGTGTAAAACCTCAGATGTGAATGTAGAGACATGCTTGTCATTACTTCAGAGATGTTGTTTGATCAAGATGTTCTGTACAAAGGAATTTGGTGGCAATGCCAAGTGAAAGTAAATGAGGTCATAGAGAGCAAATTGTTTAGCTTTACTATGGTTACCACATGGTTATGAGTTTTTTTTTTGTTTTTTTTTCATGCAAATATGTCTGGTTTTACTAAGTTAACACCATTTAAGACCAGTAATTTGTCTTCACTTGTGAATTCTCCTCACACAGAACAACTAGTTTGGGTCTATACAATTTTCACAAAATCCTGTGTGTTTATAAAGACTTTGAAGGCGCAGCTTCACATTCCTGAGGTCATCTGTCAAATTCCTCAATTAGCTCTGCTGAGAGAAGATGTTGACTCAGATGTACTACAGATGCCTGTGGGCTTGTGTCGACACGATATGTTCACTTACTGTAATGATCTGAATGGCGTCTGATTTATATTGGATGGTTTATGTATGGACTTTCTTGCTGATGTAATTTATCCCTGTTACATAAATGTGAAGTGTGGTATGAACACTTCACATGAACTTCAGTATGAACTTGTGCAACTTGTTCTGAAGAAACTCAGGGAATAAATCTTGCACTTTGTGAAACGGGATGTTTTGTAACGGTTTAGCTGAAGGGGATTGTGGTTAGGCTATGCTTGATTCCGTGTGGTATTGGTATTCACTGTTTAAAAGCTGCACGAAGAAATGCAACAGAAGATTTAGCATACAGCATTGAATAAGTTGTGAGTGTGAACTTTAAAACTGATCATTTCAGTATCTGTATCAAAGCAGGAAACTTAACTGTTGCTTAACTGTTACTTAAGTTAAGTGTTACTTAACTGTGTGTGTATATATAAAGTATCACGGGTTTAAAAAAAAATATTAAGCAGCACAACAGTTTCCAGCACTGATAATAAATCAGCATATTAGAATGATTTCTGAAGATCATGTGACACTGAAGACTGGAGTAATGAAGCTGAAAATTCAGCTGCGCATCACAGCAATAAATTAGATTTTAATGTATATTAAAATAGAAAAACGTTATTTTACATCATAATAATGTTTCTCAATATAAAATTTTTTCCTGTATTTTTGATCAAATAAATGCAGCCTTGATGAGCATAAGAAACTCCTGTAAAAAACATTAAAAATCGTTCAGGTCCCAAACATTTGACCGGTAGTGCATATATATATATACATGTGTGTGAATATACACACACACACGCACTACTTTTGAAAGATAAAATAATTTATATGAATATAAATACATATTTTTTTCAGTGTAAGATCTACTTGGTTTACAACATAATACAATAAAATGAGTAACTTCTACAGCACCTGATGCAGTAGCATTTTAAATCATTTCTATGAATTCAAAGCTAAAAATAATTGAAATAAATGAATAATTGAAATGATTTAAAAATATTTTAAATCAGTGTTGTCGATCTATGGAGTGGAAATATTCAATCCACACTGCAGATTTTGTCATCTGAAGATTGTTATGACTAAACACAGGTCAGTGTGGAACGTCCACAAGTCAGAACAGGTTTTTAAATATCTTTGGTGCTTGATCACACTCTGGTATTTGTTGTCGTTCCTGACGTGTATAAGGTTTGGTTCAGGTCTGAAGAATCTCGGTGTTTCACAGGTCAGTATTGTTTAAGAATAAAATAGCACGCTAAATAAGTCCTGAAATGAAATTATCCAATAAGTAGAGAATGTAAGGTTGGGCTCCACTCAATTAGTTAGTCATTCTTTGAATACTGTAGCCTCTTGTATTATGTTTTTCAGATGCTATCAGGGTACATTTAGCATAAATTCAACATCATTTTCAGTAGAGAGTACAAGTTAGAAAAGTTAAAATAATGCTACAGTAGCCTACTTCCCAATGATATAAAAATGATTGTATAGATGATAGGTCAATACCATTCCATTCATGCTAAAATACACAAGTAAATTAGGTCTTAAATACTTTATCTGGATGGCAAAAACAGTGCTAGTAGTGCCTCAAAAGTAATTGGAATCAAATAATAACTATTGACCATGCCAACCAAGAGTTGAAAAGAAAAGTTTTGAGTGAGGAAAAGAAGCTGGCAGAGGAATACGGTGAGCGTCAGGTTGCTTCCATCCTTAAAATTTCAAAGACAGCAGTTCATAAGAACAAGATCAAGCTGCACACATTGGGGACAACAAAGCTACAGACCAGCAGAGGGCAAAAACCACTCTCCACTGACCGGGATGACCACCAACATCTATAATATTGATAAAAACTATAATTAAAAATAAAAACTATAAAAGAACAATGTCATGTAGTGGCCATTACAATATACTGTCAAATAAACCCAGTGAGTTATGAACAGCTCTGAACCCTAATATTGCTTTAAGAAGGGGATAGGCCGAGGGCAAAGGTCAGCTCAAATATGTCAAGAGAGACCCCTTAATGCTTTAGGGACAATATAAGAAGGATTATTTATTTTAGTAAACATTTACTTTACTTCAAGAGCTTCGTGAACACGTTTTATGGCTTTAGTTCAACTTTAATAATCCTGGATTGTGTCTCAGAGTCAGAAGCATGTCATTAAATCTCTTGATTCGTATGGATTACTCTCATGAACTTTTTGAAGCTTGAACGTTTTAGTGGAATGGACTTTCAATGGAGGAATAGAAACTCTTTTAGGTTTCATTACATGACATTCAATACATGACAGTGTTCTTTTATAGTTTTTCGTTTTTTTTTTTATTAGAGTTTTTATCAATATTACAGCTTTTATTTATATAAATGATGACAGAATTTTTTATTTTTGGGCGAACCATCCTTTTTAAATTCTTGAATTGTCTTCATATGTATACTGTATGTCTTTAGATGTAATGGCTTCTTTACCACGGTCTCTGTCGCACTTGTCTTTCACTTGTTGGAGTTTGAGCAGGAAAATCCCAGGTCATGTGACGCGGACACATTCAATAAAGATTACAGTAATCCAGCTCAATCTCCTGAACAGGTGCTTAGGCCCAAACTCAGAGGTGTGGATTTAGATTTAGAGATTTAGTGCACATCAAGCTGCACACATTGGGGACAACAAAGCTACAGACCAGCAGAGGGCAAAAACCACTCTCCACTGACCGGGATGACCACCAACATATTCCAATGTCACTCAACAACTGTAGGATGACATTAAAGGGTTAGTTCACTCAAAAATGAAAATTAGCCCATAAATTACTCACCCTCAAGTCATCCTAGGTGTATATGACTTTCTTCTTTCAGACGAATCCAGTCGGAGTTATATTAAAAATTGTCTTTGATCTTTCAAGCTGTTTAATGCCACTCAGCGGGTGTTGCATGCATCAGTCCAAAATAAGTGAAATAAAAAGCGCCCATCCATTAAAAAAAAGTGTCCTTTAAGTGACCTACAAAAAGAATGGCAAACGGCAGCTGGGGTGAAGTGCATGGCGTGGATGGTTCGAAACAGGCTCCTGGGGGCAGAGCTGAAGTCCTGCAAAGCCCTTTTTCAATGAGAAGCAAAGAAGAGCCAGGCTGAGGTTTGCAAAAGATCATAAGGACTGGAGTAAGGTCATCTTCTCGGATGAGTCCAATTTTCAGCTTTGCCCAACACCTGGCCGTCTAATGGTTAGACGGAGACCTGGAGAGGCCTACAAGCCACAGTGTCTCGCACCCACTGTGAAATTTGGTGGAGGATCGGTGATGATCTGGGGGTGTTTCAGCAAGGCACATTCATCTTTGTGAAGGGAGCGCATGAATCCATCAAATCCATCAAACAAAGCTGAGCTGCTTGCATTTTTGTGCCAGGAGTGGCATAAAGTCACCCAACAGCAATGCGAAAGACTGACGCATGAAAGCTGTGATCAGGGTTATTCCACCACATATTGATTTCTGAACTCTTTAAGTTAAAACGTCAGTATTGTGTTGTTTAAAAATGAATATGAACTTGTTTTGAAACTAGATTTTGACCAGTTGCCATTTTCCGCAAATAAACGCTCTAAATGACCATTTGTTTATTTGGAATTTGGGAGAAATGTTGTCAGTAGTTTATAGAAAACAAAAAAATGTCAATTTTACTCAAACACATACCTATAAACATTAAAACCAGAGAAACGGATTATTTTGCAGTGGTCTCTTCATTTTTTTTCCCAGAGCTGTATCTTTAACAAATCAGAGAGTCAGGGAGAGGTGTTGGTTTGAGTTGTAGATCTTTTCAATAACTCAGCTGGTTTTGATTTCTATAATGTTATCCTCAGTTTGTCAGACATATATTAATTACGTCCTCGTTAATTAAGAGGCTGAATTAATTTTTTAATCATTTGTCTCATAAGGACCATTTAAATGGAACTACTAAAGGTAAAAGAAATGATTAGTTACTGGATGTAAGATATACACTTTTTCTTATACATAACTACTGTACATTTCAACCAAAATTTAGATTTGTTTAAAAAAAGGTCTAGTGCATCAACTACCAAAATGTATGTCTTTAGATGTAATGGCTTCTTTACCACGGTCTCTGTCGCACTTGTCTTTCACTTGTTGGAGTTTGAGCAGGAAAATCCCAGGTCATGTGACGCGGACACATTCAATAAAGATTACAGTAATCCAGCTCAATCTCCTGAACAGGTGCTTAGGCCCAAACTCAGAGGTGTGGATTTAGATTTAGAGATTTAGTGCACAGCAAACAACATCTAGCCTCCCTTTCGCTAAAGGACAGTGTATAATAGTGCGTCAGTATTGACGCAATCCTATTAAATGTACTGAGATATCAAGTTAAAGACAGTACGGTTACACCTGTGAGCAGTGGAATATCATAATATCATCAGTGGCCTACAGCTGTGCTCAAAACACTCATGGCTGTTATACATCTCCTCAATATACGGCATCAATTTGTGATTTATAATCCCATTATCAGTTTGTTCCTGGCAGATCAGGGCAAGGACTCAGTGTTCTGCCCATTAGTTATAGGCCAATTAGTGCTGGACACTATTCAAACATAAAGCAGAGCATCTCTGGCTCTGTTCAGATCAGATGAGTATCTTGTATTCAAGATACAAATGAGATGGTACAAATTCATATGAATTAGCCAACAATTTGCCAAAATGTAAAGTAGTTACAAAATGCCATGTGATTGTGTTGGCTGTGTTTAGAACAGAATACTACAATATCTCAGTACTTACAGAATACGGCACAGTATACACTGTCAGCACCTGACCCTGTTTAATTTAGCGAGAGGAATCAAGTTAGGCAGGATGGTCAAATAATACATCAAAAAGGAGATGGAAGTTTAAACTGAGTGCGTTGCATTATTGGATATTCCACACAGTAAGCTCTTGTGTGCTGCTGATTTTGGCACATGTAGGTCAGGCTGATATGAAATGCATAACATTTGCATACTGTGCACAGTATACATACTAAATACTGCAGCAATAGTGTGCTGTTCCAACTTAATAATATGCATACCGTGTGCAAAGAGTGCATATTTTCTGCATATACAGAATAGATTCATTAGATGTCCTATACTACATTTGTCAAAATGAGCAGTAAAAAAAAAAAAAGATGTAAATGTGTGAAATATTGTATCCCACAATTCAATGAACTTGACGTTCTATTTCCAGTATGATGGATGAAACTGAAGTAGTATCAACTACATTCATTATTTGACAGGACTGCCAATAAATAAGATATTTTTTTTTATATATAAAACTGCATTAAAAATGCTAAATAAACTACTTGAATTAAGCAAAAAAGGTCATGTGACAACAATGCATACAGTCTGAAATGCTTATTGTGGAAAGCCTACATTTTTCTCCAATATTTATTTTTAAATAAATAAAGATATTTACTTGCATCGAATAAAGAATTTGAACACTAAAATTCTAAAGTGACATAAAAAAAACTTTAGATGGACCATACATTATATTTATTTTGCATCGCTAACGCACACAATAAAACATACAAAAGGATCATTCCTGTATCAATTCAATCAGTTCAAATCTCATAAATGCACTGTTTCGCGCTTAAACACATTGGACAATTTTGAAAAACATTCAAGAACAGATTGACCAAAAACAAGTCGAACACACAAACGCCATCTAACCAGATAATGTAGCATCTTTGTATGCAAAACAACTGCAGAAATCATTTCACAACCAACCACAGAGATCAGCCGGACCAAAAAGTACTTTTACTGACTTCTATGCAAATTACGAAACTGGAGGGGGAATTTCCATACAGGATCAGAGCAATAAATCACCGCAGGGTAGAAGATAATGAGAGGGGTGGAGAGGAGACATTTTCTGGGAGGAACTTTCTTCTGTTAATAAGAGGGACTGAAATGGATGCATGAAGATGCTGGATGTAGATATGAAATAGTATGATTACAGAGGGCCAGAGATGGCAAAAACACTTGGATTCAAAGCTGAGAGGTGTGTCAAGGCACAATGTGTGAAGTTCAGTGCTGATTTTGGTCAAAGCACCTAAAACCTTGCTGGTTGCATATCAAGATTTTTTTTATTTTTTCAATTTTGCTCTCAGAATTGGACCAAATAAGAAGGTTATAAATTGTAAAAGAGTGTTCAAATCGAATCGGGACTTCTATAAACGCTGGGAATTAAAAAAGATCTGCTAGTGTGAGAAAAAAAGATTTCAGAGCTCAAACACTCAAGAGGTAGAAGAGATTCTCTCTCTGCTTATTTGGAATTTGGGAGAAATGTTGTCAGTAGTTTATAGAAAACAAAAAAATGTCAATTTTACTCAAACACATACCTATAAACATTAAAACCAGAGAAACGGATTATTTTGCAGTGGTCTCTTCATTTTTTTTCCCAGAGCTGTATCTTTAACAAATCAGAGAGTCAGGGAGAGGTGTTGGTTTGAGTTGTAGATCTTTTCAATAACTCAGCTGGTTTTGATTTCTATAATGTTATCCTCAGTTTGTCAGACATATATTAATTACGTCCTCGTTAATTAAGAGGCTGAATTAATTTTTTAATCATTTGTCTCATAAGGACCATTTAAATGGAACTACTAAAGGTAAAAGAAATGATTAGTTACTGGATGTAAGATATACACTTTTTCTTATACATAACTACTGTACATTTCAACCAAAATTTAGATTTGTTTAAAAAAAGGTCTAGTGCATCAACTACCAAAATAGCAAATGACGGTTTTGTCATGTTATAATCTAAACTAAATACCAGAAGCTATTCAAAATGACATGTGTTTTCTATACATGAACACTCCATATTACTAAGTGTTACAAATCTAGCATCACAGCTGTCATATAGCAGGGTGATTATAACTAACTAAAATTAAAACTATTAAAAAAACTTAAATAAAAAAAAAAGCTGAAATAAATTAAATGTATTTTATTTCAGCTAGTTATTACACTCTAACAAATGCTGGGTTAAATACAACCCAGTGCTGGGTAAATGAAATAGTATGATTACAGAGGGCCAGAGATGGCAAAAACACTTGGATTCAAAGCTGAGAGGTGTGTCAAGGCACAATGTGTGAAGTTCAGTGCTGATTTTGGTCAAAGCACCTAAAACCTTGCTGGTTGCATATCAAGATTTTTTTTATTTTTTCAATTTTGCTCTCAGAATTGGACCAAATAAGAAGGTTATAAATTGTAAAAGAGTGTTCAAATCGAATCGGGACTTCTATAAACGCTGGGAATTAAAAAAGATCTGCTAGTGTGAGAAAAAAAGATTTCAGAGCTCAAACACTCAAGAGGTAGAAGAGATTCTCTCTCTGCTGAGATTAATATTCTTGTAGTAGAAACACTCTGATGATTATCAGTTCTCAGTCACAGTATTTGATGATCCATAACGGTGCAAATCCAGGCATTCAATTCACCAACACATCAAGAGAATATGTTATACTGTATAAAATGCGTACATTATGGCATGCTATGATATGCATACACTGAATCTTTTTAGTGGTTTTGATGGCCATTTGTACTTGCAAAAACCAAGTTTATTATCTCACGTTATGAATACAGGCAACCTTATGTGAGTCACTTGACATTTGAGCAAAAACAGACACGATATGCACTGAGAAGAAGTTCAAGCACAATGGAAGACTGAATTCAAGCAGCAATTATACTGTAAGTAAATAAATAAAACATCTACAATACATGATCTAGAACAGGTTTACATAAGGTGGGAGGGAAATGCTACGGAAATGTTATGGAGCTGGTTATCGATTTACTTACTTATAGATACAGTATGTTCATATTGAGTTACACAATACATAATGTAATGAGTAAACTGGGACATTGCGTTTTGTTTTGGTGATGCTGTTTCAAGCTCTTTGTGCTGGTTATACCCTGGATTACATTTCAGCAAAGAATAGGTAGCATTTCCAGCATACTCCGAATACATATTTTCAGTAAAAACAAAACCCTGTCTTCTGCAAGCACCCAGCGAGCGATTGCTCAACGAGAAATAAGACTTTTCTGAATTCAGAGGGGGTTAATGTCTATGAATTCATCAGCACAAGTTTAACATGATTTACTGTAAACATCATTACGAAATGATATGCTTTTCCCCTTACTAAAAAAAAAACGTGTAAAATTTCCAATGTTGATTAAATCAGGAAAACAAAATACTATGTAGTATATTATACAATAAATAATAATTCTCAATTATATTTACTATAGAGTCTGCTGTAAAACTAAATAATGCCAGCAAACTAAAATTATGGCACAGCTTGTTTTCATTAAAGAAACAAAGTCAAGTGTTTTATATTGTGATATGGAACGAGTCGTGTATCCAGCTGTCTTTGGATGTCCCGTTTTTAGGAGATGTATCGTTTCCATCTGGCGTTTCGGCTGGCGTCATACCGGACTCAGTATAATATTCCTCATCTTCATCAAAATAACCGTTCTCCATCCCGTAGGGTCCATCCGCACTGGACACAGCGGAGAGGTCCTGGCAGCTGCCCTTGTACTCCTGGATGGACTCGTGAAGGGACCAGAGCTGACAGAGCAGGGACATGTCCTGCTGCCGCAAACCCACCTGCGCAAACAAACTCTAATGAGTGCTTATGGAAACATCAAAGGGACAACTCATTGCACACTTGAACAAAGTGACCCTTACTTTGAAATCAATCTGTGGTATTTAGTCAAATAATGGATATTTTGTGTTTGCATTCCAAACCTTATGTTCTTTAGGTTTAGCTTTGTTCTGATATTGTAATGATTTGAACCTTTCCCAGTGGTGGTTCAAGTGTTACAGCAAAAGGTAATGCACAAATATACTCAAAAATAGATTCAAACAGAACCTGTCGTTTTTAAATGTTTAAGCCGAGCATCACAGATAAGATAGGAATGTAGGAAACAAACATGTTTGTTCAACACATTCAAACTGAACATTTTTGGGCAACACGGAGTAGTTCTGAATATATGAACCGAACACTCAAATCGAACAAATTTTTGCGGATCATGGTCGCGTTCAAAACATCTGAAGCGATCATCTGTGGCCATCGCAGGCGAGTTTCGAATGTATGAACCGAACACTGGAATCGAACATAAGTAGCGAACATTTTTTGTTCATCACGCGCACAGTCGGAACATTTGAATCTAACACTGTTGAGAATCAGAAGTGTTTTAAAAAAAAAAAAAAAAAAAAAATTGAAGATCAGGTTCACTTTCAAACCATTCAAAGCAAAGATTTTTGGGCATCACGAATGTACGAAACCGAACAATTTTGTTCATCACAGGTGAGACAGAAAAAAAAAAAAATTCGAGTCGAACATTGTTCGACTAGTGGACTAAAGGAGCATTAAAACATTAAAATGAATCACTTAGGATTATGGTTATGTTAAAAAAAATCTGAGGTGGACATTTTTGTGCATCACAAACTAGCATTTTGGGCATCACTAGTACACTCAAAACATGTGAATCATATTTTGGGCATCACAGACATTTGTTCATCACTTGCGCAATCGGAACATTCTAATGGGAATCAAAGGGGTGTTCAAATAATAATAATAATAATTGGGCATCACAAGTAGGCTACAATCAGAACATACGAATCGAAAATCGCTGGGAATCACGAGTATTAAAAATAAAATAAAATAAAACATTTTCCAGGATCACGGTCACCTTCAAATTATTCGAAGCGAACATTTTTGGGCATTACAGACTAGTTGCGAACATTCGAATCGATCAATCTGGGCATCACAGGCGCGTTCAATTCCTTTCATATGACCGTTAAGTTCCTTCCGAACTTTCGAATCGATTCGCGTCCCAAAAAAGTTATATCCGTGACTACGCTGTCCAAACATGTTGACTAGATAGGAAGGTCACTAGGCTTTAAAACACAGCCACTGACAAGGTAAATGAACGCCTGCAGTCGGGAGAACAGCTGTTGCTTACTATTCTGAACCCTTACCATCTCTTTTCTGAGCAAAGCAAGGGCGGCATCCAGGTTTGCTGGTTTACTCGCCAGCAGATTGTCCGTGTTATTCCTTCCTCGGCTCAAGTCGTCCTGAATCATGGTCTTCTTCACATACATCCTCTCCATCTCTCTCCACGAGCCGCCGCTGGAGTTGAGCAGTCCGCTCAGGCTCTTGGGCAGCGGCGGCAGACCCTCAATACAGGCCAGTACACCGCCCGCTGCTCCATTCCCAACCTTACCATTCATACTAACATTCACAAATAGCACGCTCTGGTCACAGACGAGTGTACAGTAACGGCATGTGATAATTTTCTTAAAGACCTTTACACCCTGACGTCGAAAAACCCATGTAACAGCCACTGCTCCGAACAACACTATAAGGCTGCAACTCGCACTTCCTGTCGCTTTAAAGAGACCCAGAGCAGACTGGGCGTGGCCGCCGATGACGGACAGCGAGGTCATTGAATATTCATGAGAATTAAGTTCTGAATTAATCTTTTCTTCCGATCAAAGCGCAGCCAGAGCTATTGTCTGGTAACCTACATTTTCATCAGATGTATGACATTATTTGGACTTGCTACTGACCTGTTTGAAAAACAAAACAAAACAGTAATTTTAGGAAAAACAAAATAATAATAAAATAAAAGAAATAATCAAAGTAAATAAATAAATATATAAATAACACAAATGAATGAATGAATACATAAATAAAAGACCAAAGATTTTGCAATCTGTTCTCAATTTTATGTTATTTATTTATTATTGTTTTTTAAATATACATAATATTATTTGGATTTGCTACCGACCTCTTTGGAAAACAAACAAACAAACAAAAAACAAACAAACTAAAAACTTTCATTTTAAGGAAAACAACACACACACACACACACACACACACTTAAAATATTTAAATCAAAATTTAATCTGATCAAAGCACAGACCAAGCTTTTGTCTGGTAACCTACATGTATAATATTTGGATTTGCTACTGACCTGTTAAAAACAAAACAAAAACAAAATTTTAGAAAAAAGTAAAATAACGCCCAAAAATAAATAAAAACCCAAAGATTTTGTAATCTGTACTTGGTTTTGGTACTGACCGGTTTTAAAAAAAATATACATAATTTGAAGAAAAACAAAATTATAATAAAATAAAAAAATAAATACATAACATAAAAGATGAATGAATGTAGTTTAAATAAATAAATAATAAAGATTTTGCAATCTGTTCTCAAAAATTGTTAAAAATATGTGTATATTTTAAGTATATTTGTATATAAACATGGACTTAAAATAAATTCACTTTTAAAAAAAGTGTTAAAAAACATATACATACTTTTATAAATACAAATGTGTTGCATCTCTGATGTTATATTGTAATTTAGCATTGGTATTTTGATTACTGGGTTAAATCCAGATCACAGTCCTCTAATGGCAGCTTGAGAGGACATTGGCAGGAAATGGCCAGATGAAGTGACTCAGGGTGAGGTCAGGGCCGGAATCCCGACACGGAACAAAGGTGTCAGCAGCAGGCAGATGGTGAGCACGAGCAGCCACCGACCCGCCCCTCTGACACACACACACACACCCAGCTGCAGCTGGACACAAAGCACTGACATGAGGCCATTACAAAGACAGCTGCATGTGCACACACAAAGACAAAGCTGCTAAACTTCACGGCCTCCTTTACCAACCAATGAACTACATACACACAATGAACACAAAAAATGAAATCCACAATATGGTTGAAACTGTTATCGATGTTGGAGACTCTTGAGAACAGTGCAGTAGGATAAATATCTGACCATGGGGACATTGTGTCATGTAAAAAAAAAACAAAAAAAACAATGTAGACCCAAACAATTCACTTTTTACTGGCTCTTATGTCATTTTTCTGTTCTGTACTGTATCAACACAAAACACGCATTACGATGAATATGACACGCCATGATATTCTGCTTGGGTACATTTGGCTAAGATCCATTTACAGTATGTTTTCATGTCATCATCATATGTATAATATAATGGGTCAAATATTAAATACAACTTTTCAGTTTTCAATCACCCTCCAGGAAGTGACAATTTTTGGAGAAAAATAACAGTACAGACAGCTGTGTGCGATTTTTTTTGTGTGGTAGCTATTAGTTGGTTTGTGTCACTCTAAAACATTCAATCCTGTTTGATATAATGACCCAAATCAGTCGGCGCTTAATCTTTTAAAACTTCAGCTCTTATTTCAATCCTGTTAAATTGTTAACACAATTAAATTAAATTTAGCTTGACCTCAACGTATTTTTGCAAGGGGCCATTCACACAGAATGCGTTTTTATTCCACTGTGCTGCTTTTCCATTGTTTTTCTATGTCAACACATGCTAGATGGACGTGTTTTAGGGCTGCACGATAAATATCGCATGATATTTAATGCGCATCTCGTCAGTAAAGCCGGTTCTGTAATCAGCGGTAAATCTCTACACATGCGTGCTTTCACGTGGAGCAGCATTTACTACACAGAGCCGTTGTTCACTGACAAGCTGCGCAAAACATGCGCAAAATAGTGTTTGTCTCTCAAGTCTTTCGCAGCATCTTGCGCAGTGTTAATAAAAACGCAGTGCTCAAGGTAAAAGAAGTTCAACGTATATTTTGCGTTTTTTTCAGTTTACTACCACGGCACTTCACTTTTCTATTTCTACACTTTTTTTCTTTTTGCAGCATCTCAAGCATGACACGGCATTTTAAAAATACGGTACTCAAGTTCAAATTAATTCAACTTCGTCAAGAGACAAATGATTCGAAGTGAACATTTTTGGGCATTACAGACTACTTGCGAACATTCGAATCAAACATTTTGGGCATCGTAGGCATGTTCAAATCGTTCGATATGAACATTAAGTTCCTTCCAAACTTTCGAATAGATTCGACCATTTTTTTTCCCGACACATTTTGTGTGAACGGAATCCCGAGTCTACTTTATTCTGTAACGATACTTCCTTAAAATTACAAACAAGCATATTCATTTTAAAAATGTTACAGAGTTAAAAAGGTATCAGAATGATCCACATGTAAAACTCAGTGAAAATATGTAAACAAAAGAGTGTTTCACAAAGACAAAGGGCTACCGAAATACTTAATAGAACATTTATTTCAACAAAGTTAACTACAACAGTTTACAGGCAACATGGCAAACAAATTAATCAGGCACAATTTTGGGGTTTTAAAACACGATAGAAAATCCACTTAAAACATACAAACATTTATAACCACTTAATAAAATTCTCACTTTTATCTTAAAACGGAGTATCAATATAAAACCATTTTAAAACAAAAAATTTTGCCCTAAATTGGCCAACAATAAATTGTGCAAAGTTTCGCTCCCAACAGAGAATGATGCATTAACAGCACGGTTTGCCTCGAGAACTTGTTAAAACGGCATGCATACATTACGAATGACAGCACCGACGCCTGCAGCACCTCAAACACTAAACAAATCAATGCGTCCTGCCTCTTTTTACGAAGGTAAATCAATGTTACGCTCACGGGCCTATAAGTGAACCACGCCAAAAGCAACATCTGCGTGTTCTACAGGTAACCTGAGCAGCGTGAACTCGTCATCAGGCATTGTTTCCTTCTAAGGTGGATCGCTGGATCTGAAACACAACAATACTCGTGACTTAACTATATATCATCACATCAGGAGGTTTTAACCTGCACACCCAATATTGACTTCTGGGTGGGGTTAGTTTTTGAACGTGCGCATTCCTCTAGAGCACAAAGTAGATGTGAAATTATTATGCAGAAGGTGGCACAAGCTCCGCCCCCAATCATGGCCAACCTGACAGAGCTGTTATTGATGACACCGAGATGTAAGCAACCTTGCAAAACCTGATCCGGCAGAAAGCTAAGCACATCTAAACCCCACAGCGGACAGCCAAACGCGTGCGAAATTCAGTACTGCTGATTCGACATGAACCGCGGACATCAAGGACAGTGAGTGACGCCTCTTTAAACCGCTCACTCAGTTTCATCTAAGCTGTCAATCGCACCCAACAGTCTTCCCATGATGCAAATGCTCTTGTTACAAAACCGAGGTAGAATAAGTCAGTAACTGCACAAAAGTACAAAAGGAAATGTGGCACGCTTTTTAGGGTATTGTGCTACCAATGACTTACATACATTTATTTTAACTATCGCTTATAGCTATTGCATTGGAATTAAAATATCTCACCACTATGACATAAAAATTATTTATTATCTTTCTATTCGAAGCTATACCTGAGATATGAATATCATAGTAAACACCTCTCCTAGCTTTACTAAAGCCCTATGGCCTGTACTTCCTTTCAGTGACTATGACAGACAGGAATCCAGATGTTCATTAATTGTGGATTCAGGTACGTTGATGTGGCACACGGGGCAGTGGACGGTGATCTGGATCGGAGGATTGTTTGCTTGCTGATCCCTGACTGCAGGCAGAACCGTGTCTTCCACCTCCTCTCTCTGCTGCACTGTGGACGTGGCGGACTTGTCATTTGTCCGCTGGAAGTAATCAAAGATATGTTCCGATTTACGCTCTTCCCACGATCTCTTCTTGGCTCCTGAAGGCGTCGTCCCTGATGTCCGGGGGCTGCCAAAGCTTCTAGGGCTTGGAAAGTTGGATTCAGGCTTTTCGGAGCCTCCAAAGTGCTTCGAACTGGACGCTGAAGTAGTTGTTGAAGTACGTGAACTTTGGGGACTGCCAGTGTTTCGGAATCCTGAGCTCGTAGCATCTGATCCTAGTTTTTGGTTACTTCCGAAGGGCTTTGAAAAGTAACCCGGTGTGCCAGTTGCAGACTTTTGGGGGCTTCCCAAATCTTGGAATTTCGAACTTTGAGCACTGCTTCCGAAATATTTGGAGAGATGCGACTCTATTGAGGTAGGCTTTGGCACTGTGGCACTGTATGAATGATGGTTATTGATCAGGCTAGTTTGCCCGTCTAAGGCACTAGACGAAGATGGTCCATTGCATTTAGCAGGGTTTGCTGTTGAGGCATCAGTGGCAGGCTTGGAGGAACCAGCCGTACTGGCTGCTCTCTCTGGAGATTTGAGGACTATGGCCTGGAAGAGATCTCGTACCGACCTCTGCTTGCCTCTTAAGTCATTGACTTTGGCAATTCTCACAGGTGAGCCATTGACGTTGATGAAGGCATTAGTGTTACTAACAGACTTTCTGCGGGGAACATTCGATGCACCTGAGCTGACTCTTTTGAACGAGTTTGCCTCGATGGGCTGTAGTCTTGGAAGAAGCGGTGAGTCAGGAGGAGAGGCGAGAGGTTCGGGTTGAGCTTTAGGAGGACTCTGACTCTGCTTGTCCGTGGAAGTCTGTGTGTTCCCTCCAAGAATAAACCCTCTCCCACTGAATGGAATGACATTTCTGATGTCTTGTGAGCCAGAGCCTGCAACACAATACATATAGTTCAGTCATATAAAGCTAAAATTTGATTGTCCAGAAAAGCGTACAGTGTGGGGCTATCAAAACATTGCTCTTTGTTTGTTTGAGCAACTTGATATTGCAACACTGGCTCAACCAATGGAATTAGTTTGGGGTGGGACCATCTGTTTGTTTGACCAATGGCAGACAGGATTTGTGTTCATGAAGCCTTAAGGTGCGTTCACGCCTTTGTACAACCCGTAATTACTACTTGTAAACTCAGGAATTTCCGAGAGCTGCCACCTGCAATACCTGACCTCTGCAACATCATCTAGAAAATTTTTAAATGGCAGTGACTTCAAAAGTAAAATGTATTTCAGCCACTGATCAACAATGGGACAATACAAGTTTATTAAGCATAACGTCTGTAATTGTTGTTGCAGTTTTGTCTACTAATTACAGAAATTGCACAGATTAATTTTGGCATTAACATTGTTGTCACAGAGCACCATACAGCACCGAACAGAATGTCGGTGTCTTATAGTAATTATAGAAAATATAACATAAAAATAAATTCAGTATGTGTAGAAATTCACATACTTCACCTTCAAAAATTTAAAATAAATGTTCAGACCTTTTTTGATTTCTTTTTTATATTTAGCATTTGCTCTTAAAGATGGTCCATTTATACACCGTTTAACTCTTTCCCCACCATTGACAGAATTTGCCATCATTTATGAGACAACGCTTCACTGCCATTGACGAATTTTTGAATTTTCTGGCTTTCCGTGTTTTCACTGTTATACGGTAGGTGGCGCTATTAGAAATCTTCTGAAAGTGTATTAAAGGGTTAGTTCACCCAAAAATGAAAATTCTGTCATTAATTACTCACCCTCATGTCGTTCTAAACCTGTAAGACCTCCGTTCATCTTCGGAGTGAAGGGGTTCAACCGTAATATTACGAAGCTATGAGAATACTTTTTGTGCGCAAACAAAACAAAAATAACGACTTTATTCAACAATTCGTCTCCTCCGCGTCACCCTGGTGCCATTTTGGAGAGTATCCACTGAACGTAAACAGCGTATGCTATTCTGTGTCAGCTTCGTCACGCGGATACGTTTTCTACGTTGTTTACGCTTTGATTTGAAAGAAAACAACGTAAACCGTGTGACACAGCTGACACAGAATAGCATACGCTGTTTACGTCCAGCTGATACTCTCCAAAATGGCACCAGGG
>NW_015632119.1:398874-410543 GCF_001515625.1 Sinocyclocheilus rhinocerous
GGAAAGTTGGATTCAGGCTTTTCGGAGCCTCCAAAGTGCTTCGAACTGGACACTGAAGTAGTTGTTGAAGTACGTGAACTTTGGGGACTGCCAGTGTTTCGGAATCCTGAGCTCGTAGCATCTGATCCTAGTTTTTGGTTACTTCCGAAGAGCTTCGAAAAGTAACCCGGTGTTCCAGTTGCAGACTTTTGGGGGCTTCCCAAAGTTTTCGACTGTGAATCTTGGGATTTCGACGTTTGAGCACTGCTGCCGAAATATTTGGAGAGATGCGACTCTGGCTTTGGCACTGTGGCACTGTATGAGTGATGGTTACTGATCAGGCTAGTTTGCCCTTCTAAGGCACTAGATGAAGATGGTCCCTTACATTTAGCAGGGTTTGCTGTTGAGGCATCTGCGGCAGGCTTGGAGGAACCAGCAGCACTGACTGCTCTCTCTGGAGATTTGAGGACTATGGCCTGGAAGAGATCTCGTACCGACCTCTGCTTGCCTCTTAAGTCATTGACTTTGGCAATTCTCACAGGTGAGCCATTGACGTTGATGAAGGCATTAGTGTTACTAACAGACTTTCTGCGGGGAACATTCGATGCACCTGAGCTGACTCTTTTGAACGAGTTTGCCTCGATGGGCTGTAGTCTTGGAAGAAGCGGTGAGTCAGGAGGAGAGGCGAGAGGTTCGGGTTGAGCTTTAGGAGGACTCTGACTCTGCTTGTCCGTGGAAGTCTGTGTGTTCCCTCCAAGAATAAACCCTCTCCCACTGAATGGAATGACATTTCTGATGTCTTGTGAGCCAGAGCCTGCAACACAATACATATAGTTCAGTCATATAAAGCTAAAATTTGATTGTCCAGAAAAGCGTACAGTGTGGGGCTATCAAAACATTGCTCTTTGTTTGTTTGAGCAACTTGATATTGCAACACTGGCTCAACCAATGGAATTAGTTTGGGGTGGGACCATCTGTTTGTTTGACCAATGGCAGACAGGATTTGTGTTCATGAAGCCTTAAGGTGCGTTCACGCCTTTGTACAACCCGTAATTACTACTTGTAAACTCAGGAATTTCCGAGAGCTGCCACCTGCAATACCTGACCTCTGCAACATCATCTAGAAAATTTTTAAATGGCAGTGACTTCAAAAGTAAAATGTATTTCAGCCACTGATCAACAATGGGACAATACAAGTTTATTAAGCATAACGTCTGTAATTGTTGTTGCAGTTTTGTCTACTAATTACAGAAATTGCACAGATTAATTTTGGCATTAACATTGTTGCCACAGAGCACCATACAGCACCGAACAGAATGTCGGTGTCTTATAGTAATTATAGAAAATATAACATAAAAATAAATTCAGTATGTGTAGAAATTCACATACTTCACCTTCAAAAATTTAAAATAAATGTTCAGACCTTTTTTGATTTCTTTTTTATATTTAGCATTTGCTCTTAAAGATGGTCCATTTATACACCGTTTAACTCTTTCCCCACCATTGACAGAATTTGCCATCATTTATGAGACAACGCTTCACTGCCATTGACGAATTTTTGAATTTTCTGGCTTTCCGTGTTTTCACTGTTATACGGTAGGTGGCGCTATTAGAAATCTTCTGAAAGTGTATTAAAGGGTTAGTTCACCCAAAAATGAAAATTCTGTCATTAATTACTCACCCTCATGTCGTTCTAAACCTGTAAGACCTCCGTTCATCTTCGGAGTGAAGGGGTTAAACCGTAATATTACGAAGCTATGAGAATACTTTTTGTGCGCAAACAAAACAAAAATAACGACTTTATTCAACAATTCTTCTCCCTGAGTTACTGTCTTCCACCATTTTGGAGAGTATCCCAGAACGTAATCAGCATTGTTTATGTTTAGTAGACAACGTGCGCATGCTGAACGTAAACAACACTTGAGTTGTGCAGCCTGCTCTGATAGGAAGGGTCTAATCATTAATCTCTTAATGTTGTATAAGGCAAATCTGCAGGACCGGGCCATTGTAGCAATATGGTCTGTGAGTAATTAATGACAGAATTTTCATTTTTGGGTGAACTAACCCTTTAAATCTCTAGATCAAAACACGGCGAAGAAGCAGAAACAAGCGATCGTGTATGTAAGCAGATACATATGTAAAATAACGCGATCATCAAGCATTATACAGCATATGAATTAAAACTGCCTAATGTTACCGAATGAAATGTCGACCCAGGAAGTGGTATAGAACAGTGCAAGCATTGGATGTGTTGATGGACTCGATCTACTCCATCTATGTTTTGATCATCGATCTGAATCTGATCCAGATGAAGTCTTCGACAAAAAGGCGATTTTCTCAGCTTTTTGTTCAAAATGTTGCTCTATTTTGTTTAAAAGCAGAGGCTCTGTTCTTTCTTTTGACTTATTGCATGTTCAGATCATCATGCAACAAAATATTCTGGGGGCCATTAAAATTTTGTGCAAATGATAAAAAATGCTGGCAGTGGCTGGTAACATTTTTAAAAACACTGGTGGGAAAAGAGATAATAATGTGGGGATGTTGACTGGATCACCTGTTGTGCTGCTTGGAGGCTTCGTATTCTTGGAGGTCTTATCGGAAGGATTCTTGTCTTTCTTTTTATCACTTTTGCCTGTTTTCTCATAATTCTCTGGCTCTTTGATTTTGGTGTATGTTCCACCGCAGGTCCTTTGGTGCTCAGCCCACCAGGGGTCTCTTGCCGAGGGAGGCCTGTTCATCGCACGCTTTACGTATCCAAAGAATGGTCTGTGATTCTGACAGGGTCCGTTACAGCGCCACCAGTGCTGCCTGTACACGTCCACCTCATCGTGGAAGGAGTGATATATCTGTGAGAAGAAGATAGGTGTTTCCAGGTCCAAACATCTACTCCGTTTCAACTGAGAATACTATCTCGACAGCTGTTTATGAGCACCATTTATTTATTACTTTTGGGGTATGATATAGCATTTGGATCCCGGAAACGGTGACGTCCAACTGAATATTGTTTAATATTGAACATCAGAAATGCATCTTACAGTGATGTTAGTGCCGCTTGCTTGGTTGATTCTGTTCATGTGTTTGCAGAACTCTGGACCATGGCCATCTCGATCTCTGTTGTTTTGAGTCACAAAGAGAAGAGCATGGATCATCTCATGAAGAAGAGTCTGTGGAAAGAAACAGTAACAGTAACCGATCAAGAAACACATTTAGGGCACATTATCTGATAGAAATTGAAAAACACAATAAAAGTAAATGAGAATTTGAATTTTCCTCACATAAAGCAGAAAGGAAAAAGATGCTTAAGAGTTATTACATTTTTATGATAGATTACAAAAACAATTTTTTTTATTTAGAATAAGGATAAATATAAATATAAAGAATATTTATAACCATTTCTTACTATGTCTTAGTAAGTTGTTGTTTTTTAGCATGTGTGTTTGGCAGTGTTATTTTTTAGGATTACTGATAAACTACTGTCGTTTGATTTGTATTATTTGTATTTGTTATTTATTTTAATTTGAGTTAAATTATGTCTGAATTTATTATGTCTGTATAGGTCTTTAATTAAGTTTTAGTTTTATTTAATTTGAGTTATTTTACTACTTCAACAAACTAAATGGAAATGAAATAATATATATATTGAATTTATAAATGTGTATGTATATATATATATATATGTATGTGTGTATGGTTGTACATACACACATATGTAGTTGTTTGGCTTAGTGTTATGTTAGAATCATTATTATACACTTATACCTTTTGTTCTTTACTATTTTGAATTGTTTTTAGCTTTATTTTTTGTTTTTCATTTAAATGTTAAGTTTTGAAATTGTGTTGTATGCATTTGTCATTTTTATTTAATCTCATTATTTTTAAAATGTGTATAGGTAGTATTCATAAAGTTTTAGCTTTTAGTTTTGGATCTGTTTTTAGTTGATTTAATACTACAATTGATTGCTTCTGTTGTCCTCATTTGTAAGTCGCTTTGGATAAAAGCGTCTAATAAATGACTAAATAAAATAAATAAATTATATACAGTGGGTACGGAAAGTATTCAGACCCCCTTAAATTTTTCACTCTTTGTTATATTGCAGCCATTTGCTAAAATCATTTAAGTTAATTTTTTTTCCTCATTAATGTACACACAGCACCCCATATTGACAGAAAAACACAGAATTGTTGACATTTTTGCAGATTTATTAAAAAAAAAAAACTGAAATATCACATGGTCCTAAGTAATCAGACCCTTTGCTCAGTATTTAGTAGAAGCACCCTTTTGATCTAATACAGCCATGAGCCTTTTTGGGAAAGATGCAACAAGTTCTTCACACCTGGCTTTGGGGATCCTCTGCCATTCCTCCGTGCAGATCCTCTCCAGTTCTGTCAGGTTGGATGGTAAACATTGGTGGACAGCCATTTTTAGGTCTCTCCAGAGATGCTCAATTGGGTTTAAGTCAGGGCTCTGGCTGGGCCATTCAAGAACAGTCACAGAGTTGTTGTGAAGCCACTCCTTCGTTATTTTAGCTGTGTGCTTAGGGTCATTGTCTTGTCGGAAGGTAAACCTTCGGCCCAGTCTGAAGTCCTGAGCACTCTGGAGAAGGTTTTCATCCAGGATATCCCTGTACTTGGCCGCATTCATCTTTCCCTCAATTGCAACCAGTCGTCCTGTCCCTGCAGCTGAAAAACACCCCCACAGCATGATGCTGCCACCACCATGCTTCACTGTTGGGACTGTATTGGACAGGTGCCTGGTTTTCTCCACACATACCGCTTAGAATTAAGGCCAAAAAGTTCTATCTTGGTCTCATCAGACCAGAGAATCTTATTTCTCACCATCTTGGAGTCCTTCAGATGTTTTTTAGCAAACTCCATGCGGGCTTTCATGTGTCTTCCACTGAGGAGAGGCTTCCGTCGGGCCACTCTGCCATAAAGCCCCGACTGGTGGAGGGCTGCAGTGATAGTTGACTTTCTACAACTTTCTCCCATCTCCCGACTGCATCTCTGGAGCTCAGCCACAGTGATCTTTGGGTTCTTCTTTACCTCTCTCACCAAGGCTCTTCTCCCCCGATAGCTCAGTTTGGCCAGACGGCCAGCTCTAGGAAGGGTTCTGGCCGTCCCAAACGTCTTCCATTTAAGGATTATGGAGGCCACTGTGCTCTTAGGAACCTTAAGTGCAACAGAAATTTTTTTGTAACCTTGGCCAGATCTGTGATACCTTTTGTTCTTTAATATTTTGAATTGTTTTTAGCTTTATTTTTTGTTTTTCATTTAAATGTTAAGTTTTGAAATTTTGTTGTATGCATTTGTCATTTTTATTTAATTTCTTTATTTTTAATGTGTATAAGTAGTATTTATAAAGTTTTAGCTTTTAGTTTTGGATCTGTTTTTAGTTGTTTTAATACTACAATTGATTGCTTCTGTTGTCCTCATTTGTAAGTCGCTTTGGATAAAAGCGTCTGCTAAATGACTAAATAAATGAATAAAATAAATAAATAAGGTGTAGTGTTGAATTGTGCACAATAAGACCAAAACATGTATTAACTGTAAAGCCTGACATACGAAATAATATCCTGAAAAATCACCCTTTTTTAATGAAACAGTGAATAAAAAGTAAGGTTCTATTAAGAGGCCCAAACTGGCCAAAAATATGCAATTTAGTGCAGAAGATGAAAATCCAATAGCTTGTAATGTAATCAATGAGATTTTCATAACAGTATAACAGACTACATACATAAAATGCATATACTGTAAATATCAGTTGACACTCTATATCTTCCAATATGTCTTAGTAAAACTGTATTTAAATCCTTAGTTTTATAATCAAAGCTCCGTAGATTTTATTGTGTGTGTGTGTGTGTGTGTGTGTGCTCAAATGGGTATAATGGCATATTTCAAAATATGTACAAAATAAAATAAATAAAATATACTTTTATTCCATTTATAACATGTTAACATGTGGTACAGTTCTACTACTGTATAATTATACATTTTATATTTGTAAGCTATGTTTGTAATAAAGTGTATGAATTAAAATATAAGTATGATTATATATATATATATATATATATATACATACAGTTCGTAGATGCCTTCAGCAAGCAGGTGTTTGACAGCAAAGAAAGCTTGTCCACCGCTGCAGAGTGCGTGAAGTTCGCCAGTGAGCACTGCATGCAGCTGAGCGAGATCGGCTTGGATCTGACCTTCATTTTACGATCTTTACTCGTGAAAGACATCAGGGCGGCTCTCCAAAGCCAGAAAGACATCATCATAGAAGCAACAAAGCATCGTAACTCTGAGGAGATGTGGCGTAGGATGAACCTGATGACTCCTGAAGCTCTGGCCAAGCTCAAGGACGAAATGCGAAGCTGCGGGATCGGCAGTTTCGACCAGTATACGGGAGAAGACTGCTGGGTCAACCTGAGCTACACCATTGTGGCCTTCACCAAGCAGATGATGGCCTTCCTGGAGGAAGGGCTGAAGCTGTACTTCCCAGAGCTGCACATGGTGTTTCTGGAGAGCCTGCGGGAGATCATCCTGGTGGCGGCGCAGCATGTGGACTACAGCCTGCGCTGTGAGCAGGAGGCCGAGAAAAAGGCCTTTATTCTGCAGAACGCATCGTTCCTGCATGAGACTGTGCTTCCTGTTGTGGAGAAGAGGTTTGAGGAGGGAGTCGGGAAACCTGCCAAACAGCTCCAGGATCTGAGGAAGAGCTCTCGGTCTGTCAGGGTCAACCCCGACAGCACCATGTCCGTCGTCTAATAGAGATGTGGATGGACGTGAATGAATGAGACTGCTAATGCACTGTAGGTCTCCAAATCTCAATACATTTCACTCATATGACTCATTTTTGGTGTTGTGATGCACTCCGAAACCTCTCTTTAAAGAAATAGTTCACTGAAAATAGAAATTCTGTCATTTTTTACTCACATTCATGTCGAACCTTTATGTTGTTGTACATAGAACACAAAAGGAGAATACATTTTTACCCCCCCAAAATTTTAAAATGGGTGTCAAGCTTCAAAAAATGGCTAAAAAGCACAATTGAAAAATTAGTCTTCAAATAACAGCATATGGGTTTGAAACAGAATGGGGGTGAATAAATGGCAGAATTTTCAATGTTATGTTTGTGTCCTTTAAGTCCAACTATGGAAGCCTGTTTCTGCCACAGAATAAAACAAAAAACGTAACTGCGGCTTTTTATCTCACAATTCTGACTGTTTTTCCTTGCAATTCTGAGTTTATATCTCGCAATTCAGACTTTTCAGTCGGAGACAAGATTCAGTGAAGATATAAACAGAATTAACTGATGTAAGATGTAAAGTGAAAAGATTTAAATGTAAAAAAGTTTTGTGACTGACTTTTTATCTCAATTGTGTGTTTTTTTCTCGCAATTGTGAGTTTATATTATATATTATAATTCAAACTCCTCAGAATTGCTTATAAACTTATAATTGAAAGTGCTTATAATTGAAAGAGTTTATATCTCGAAATATGGACTCTTTATCAGAAGTGTGATGAAAAAAGTCAGAATTGTGTTTTTAAAAAAATGGCAATTACCTTTTATTTTTGTTCCGTGGCTCTATATCAAGCCAAACGGCAACTGTATAAGACTTAAGTTTAATAATATTAATTGTTTTAATTGTGCTTTGTAGAGAGATCAGCTGTTGGTTCTTTAGTCATTTATAATGAACTGTATATTATTAAACTATATAGAAATTAAAATTGTCCTTCTAATTAAAAGGTAAAGAATTACATTTCATTTGTCATTTCAATCAAACAAAAATATGGATGTAAAGATGAAAACACTTTTGTTTATACTGCTTTCTTTTGAGTGTATTTTTGTACACAAACTAGTAAACACCCTGTTTATAAAAAAAAAAAAAAAAAAAAACAATGTGCTTTTTTTAAACTCACTAACATGCTCTGTACTTTTGATGCTGTGCTCCAGATATCAAAGCTTTTAAATGTGGTGCCCCCTGGTGTACAGGGAATTGTTCAATAAAAGTAAGGCTCTGTTAAAAATCCCAAAGCCAGAGTCTTGACAATAACCCAGAGTTATTAAAAATATTCCCCTTTCATCTGTTTTTTTTTTTCTCTTTGATACTGCTGTTTCTGTTCTCTGCCAGACTTCATATCCTTGATCAAATATTCACAAGGTCTTTTTGTATTGTATTGTTGTTGTTTTAACCCTTCCGGCACATAATACACAGAAAACTTTCAATTAAACTTTATAATAATATGAGGAAAAGTTTTAAGCACTTAGACTTAAATAAGGCTATTAAATTAACTTCTAAATCAATTTGAAACAAGAACTTTAATGCATGCAAGAAAATCTAATTTCATTATTTGATGCAGTCTGGTTTGCACTGATACACACACAACATGGATGCTGCTTTTTCGGTATTCTAGGTATGTGTCACCCTGTGGGTTATGACAGGAGTTCATTTTCTCTTGGCAGACCCCCAGCCTAATCTCACGGATCAGTCTCGCACCTCTGAACAACACCACAGCCATGTGAGAAAGAACAATAGCATGTGCCTTCTCGCCCCCCGATTGTCAAATAAATATTTGAAACACAATTGCACAATTAAACTGGACATTAATGAAAAGTTTTCTTTCCTTTTTCCAAAATTTCACTCATTTGTTTTCCGTCTGTGTGTGTGTGTGTGTGTGTATATATATATATATATATATATCTTTGTTTTATTTTTTTATTTAAAAAAAACAACAAAAAAACAAACAAACACTAGCTTTCTATTTTTTTCTATTCTATCTGCTTGTTTTTCTTTGTGTATGTGTGTGTATATGTGTGTGTGTATAATATATATATATATACACCTTGCTACGTGTACTGCATTAGGCTAACTGAGACTTGTCATTTGCACTTATATATTGTTGCTCTTTTGTTAGTCTTGACTGCTTTTATTGTCCTCATTTGTAAGTCGCTTTGGATAAAAGCGTCTGCTAAATGACTAAATGTAAATGTAAATATATATATATAGGCTATATATATTTTAAATTATGTAATTAAAATTATATGCAAAATGGGACCTAAAACTTAAAAAAATTATACTATTTGTGAGTGCATGGGAATATGTTTTTGATGAACTTCATGTTTTTCAAGAAAAAAAAATCTATACTATAAATGCTTATATGTAAATACACATTTTCTATTATATATATATATATATATATATATATATATTCCCCATTACCAGTCAATAGATAACATGTGGTGTGGTGGAGTTATGGTGATATATGTGTGGTGAAGTGCTCAATAATTCTGTGCTGTAATTACTGTGTGGGCAGAATGGACTGTAAGCAGCCCGATGCTCGCAGTGAAAAATTCCTTTCCCTAATTATTGACGGCCATTCACAAAAATAGGCTACTGGTCAGCTCTCTCGGATGCCTTCACAATTACAACGCCTGTCCTCCTTTGACGGGGTTGTTTACACAGGGGCTTCTTTAAATGGCAAATTAGGCTTTTTTTCCCCCCCAAACCTTGACCCTTGAATACGGGACTATACTACAAATTCTTCTCGCCGCATTTAATTAGCGGAATTGAGGGAGTTGTAGTTTTTAAGAGGTCAACTGAAGCGGCGGGTATCAGCCTAGTGACTACAACGCCCACAAGCGCGCATGCGCCGAGCGGGTAAACGGGAGCTGTCCGCGTCTGTAGTGCTGCTCTGATTTCATTGAACGGCGAGTGGGTTTATGGACGCGATGGAAGAAGAACTGAAATGCCCGGTTTGCGGGTCTCTCTTTAAGGAGCCGATTATTTTACCCTGCTCTCATAATGTCTGCCTGGCGTGTGCCCGGAATATCATCGTGCAGACCCCGGAGGGAGAGACCCCTCCGCAGAACCGATGCTCCGGCACCTCGGACTATGACTATTTGGATATGGACAAGATGAGCATGTACAGCGAGACGGACAGCGGGTACGGTTCATACACGCCGTGCCTGAAGTCTCCCAACGGAGTGCGTGTGTTCCCGCCGGCACTGGTCCACCGCCACTGCTCCATCACCTGCCCGCTATGCCACCGCAGCGTGTCCCTGGACGAGCGGGGGCTCCGGGGATTCCAGCGCAACCGACTGCTGGAGGCGATCGTGTCCCGCTACCAGCAGAGCCGCGCCGTCTCCGTCAAATGCCAGCTGTGCGACCGCAATCCGGTGGACGCCACGGTGATGTGCGAGCAGTGCGATGTGTTCTACTGCGCTCCGTGCCAGCAGCGCTGCCACCCTTCCCGCGGACCGCTGGCCAAGCACCGGCTGCTGCCGCCGACTCAAGCGCAGGCGGGGAACGCGCAGCCGGCCGGCGCCTCCGCGCGCAAACAGGCAACTTGCCTGGATCACGAAGCCGAGAACTACAGCATGTACTGCGTCAGCTGCAAGACCCCCGTATGCTACCAGTGTCTGGAGGAGGGCAAACACGGCAAACATGATGTGAAGCCCCTGGCCGCCATGTGGAAACAACACAAGGTAATGAACGCATTGTGGCACTGTGGCTGTACCATGTAGAACAGTGATGGTATCATCACATGGTAAAACCATGGTACTTTCTACAATTTATGATACATCATGGTATGTTACTTCAAGAATACCATGGTCCTACAATGGCGCTTGTCTTAAATAAATACATAAATAAATAAATAAAATATACAACTTCCAAATAGTACCATATGCACTCTTAGAAGAAATTATTTAATATTGAACTTTTAAGAATTATATCAGTGGCGTTATATTTGGAACCCATGTTGGGGTTCCATATAGAATTGATTGATTTATTGTTTTTTTTTGGAGAATTTAATCAAAAGAACCCCAATCGTTCCAAAACGTTTATATAGCAATGCAAATAGAAGAACCAGTTTCCCCAAAAACCTTTCTATGAACAGTTCTTAAAAGAACCATTTCCCCCCTAAGAATATGAAGAAAATTTGAATATTCTGAAGGTTCCATAGAAGTTGATGTTTCTTCGTGGAACTATTGATTCCAAAACCTTTATTTTTAATAGTGTAAGGGAAAAGATTGCATATAGAATCCTATTGGGAATCCAAACATGAGATCATAACATTTTATGGATTACATTCTTGTTATCAAGTTCCATGTATGTGGCAATGAAACATATAGTCTGTTTTATTACTAAAATAAATTAAAATAACTGAAACAGTCATCAACAAATCATTTAGTTTTATCCTAAATAACTTTTTTTTGGGTCCAAAAAACGTTCATTTTGGCATAATACATTTAGAGTGCTTTTTTTCAAAGCTTTTTTTCTGTTTAAGTTCCACAAAGTTTAACATGATGGTGAGTAAATAATGATTTTTTTTCTTCAGTGAATTTTCAGTGTGGTGTTATTTGGATTACCTAGAAATAGCATGCAAAAAAAAAAAAATGCATACAAATGGTACCCAAGTACTATTGTATTTCTTGATACCATTACTAAACCATGGTACTGCCACAATACTTTTAGGGTTTGACAAAACAGAATCTTACATTCAGTGTAGTTCAGTATTTATAGTATTAAAAGAGCTGTGATTTTCTGCTAATAAATGCATGTTCTTGTTAAAGTGCTGCAGGAGATGGTTCACATTTTTGGTTTTGACTTCTTAAGTCAAAAACAGTTCACACTTAAGCTGTTTTAACACACACACACACACACAAACACACACACACACACACACACACA
>NW_015632119.1:415466-423500 GCF_001515625.1 Sinocyclocheilus rhinocerous
TGTGTGAGTGAGTGAGTGAGTGAGTGAGTGAGTGAGTGAGTGTGTGTGAAGGTGTATATATATATATTTATATACACCTTGCTACGTGTACTGCATTAGGCTAACTGAGACTTGTCATTTGCACTTATATATTGTTGCTCTTTTGTTAGTCTTGACTGCTTTTATTGTCCTCATTTGTAAGTCGCTTTGGATAAAAGCGTCTGCTAAATGACTAAATGTAAATGTAAATATATATATATAGGCTATATATATTTTAAATTATGTAATTAAAATTATATGCAAAATGGGACCTAAAACTTAAAAAAATTATACTATTTGTGAGTGCATGGGAATATGTTTTTGATGAACTTCATGTTTTTCAAGAAAAAAAAATCTATACTATAAATGCTTATATGTAAATACACATTTTCTATTATATATATATATATATATATATTCCCCATTACCAGTCAATAGATAACATGTGGTGTGGTGGAGTTATGGTGATATATGTGTGGTGAAGTGCTCAATAATTCTGTGCTGTAATTACTGTGTGGGCAGAATGGACTGTAAGCAGCCCGATGCTCGCAGTGAAAAATTCCTTTCCCTAATTATTGACGGCCATTCACAAAAATAGGCTACTGGTCAGCTCTCTCGGATGCCTTCACAATTACAACGCCTGTCCTCCTTTGACGGGGTTGTTTACACAGGGGCTTCTTTAAATGGCAAATTAGGCTTTTTTTCCCCCCCAAACCTTGACCCTTGAATACGGGACTATACTACAAATTCTTCTCGCCGCATTTAATTAGCGGAATTGAGGGAGTTGTAGTTTTTAAGAGGTCAACTGAAGCGGCGGGTATCAGCCTAGTGACTACAACGCCCACAAGCGCGCATGCGCCGAGCGGGTAAACGGGAGCTGTCCGCGTCTGTAGTGCTGCTCTGATTTCATTGAACGGCGAGTGGGTTTATGGACGCGATGGAAGAAGAACTGAAATGCCCGGTTTGCGGTTCTCTCTTCAAGGAGCCGATTATTTTACCGTGCTCTCATAATGTCTGCCTGGCGTGTGCTCGGAATATCATCGTGCAGACTCCGGAGGGAGAGACCCCTCCGCAGAACCGATGCTCCGGCACCTCGGACTATGACTATTTGGATATGGACAAGATGAGCATGTACAGCGAGACGGACAGCGGGTACGGTTCATACACGCCGTGCCTGAAGTCTCCCAACGGAGTGCGTGTGTTCCCGCCGGCACTGGTCCACCGCCACTGCTCCATCACCTGCCCGCTATGCCACCGCAGCGTGTCCCTGGACGAGCGGGGGCTCCGGGGATTCCAGCGCAACCGACTGCTGGAGGCGATCGTGTCCCGCTACCAGCAGAGCCGCGCCGTCTCCGTCAAATGCCAGCTGTGCGACCGCAATCCGGTGGACGCCACGGTGATGTGCGAGCAGTGCGATGTGTTCTACTGCGCTCCGTGCCAGCAGCGCTGCCACCCTTCCCGCGGACCGCTGGCCAAGCACCGGCTGCTGCCGCCGACTCAAGCGCAGGCGGGGAACGCGCAGCCGGCCGGCGCCTCCGCGCGCAAACAGGCAACTTGCCTGGATCACGAAGCCGAGAACTACAGCATGTACTGCGTCAGCTGCAAGACCCCCGTATGCTACCAGTGTCTGGAGGAGGGCAAACACGGCAAACATGATGTGAAGCCCCTGGCCGCCATGTGGAAACAACACAAGGTAATGAACGCATTGTGGCACTGTGGCTGTACCATGTAGAACAGTGATGGTATCATCACATGGTAAAACCATGGTACTTTCTACAATTTATGATACATCATGGTATGTTACTTCAAGAATACCATGGTCCTACAATGGCGCTTGTCTTAAATAAATACATAAATAAATAAATAAAATATACAACTTCCAAATAGTACCATATGCACTCTTAGAAGAAATTATTTAATATTGAACTTTTAAGAATTATATCAGTGGCGTTATATTTGGAACCCATGTTGGGGTTCCATATAGAATTGATTGATTTATGTTTTTTTTTTGAGAATTTAATCAAAAGAACCCCAATCGTTCCAAAACGTTTATATAGCAATGCAAATAGAAGAACCAGTTTCCCCAAAAACCTTTCTATGAACAGTTCTTAAAAGAACCATTTCCCCCCTAAGAATATGAAGAAAATTTGAATATTCTGAAGGTTCCATAGAAGTTGATGTTTCTTCGTGGAACTATTGATTCCAAAACCTTTATTTTTAATAGTGTAAGGGAAAAGATTGCATATAGAATCCTATTGGGATTCCAAACATGAGATCATAACATTTTATGGATTACATTCTTGTTATCAAGTTCCATGTATGTGGCAATGAAACATATAGTCTGTTTTATCACTAAAATAAATTAAAATAACTGAAACAGTCATCAACAAATCATTTAGTTTTATCCTAAATAACTTTTTTTTGGGTCCAAAAAACGTTCATTTTGGCATAATACATTTAGAGTGCTTTTTTTCAAAGCTTTTTTTTTTTTCTCAATTCTGTTTAAGTTCCACAAAGTTTAACATGATGTTGAGTAAATAATGATTTTTTTTCTTCAGTGAATTTTCAGTGTGGTGTTATTTGGATTACCTAGAAATAGCATGCAAAAAAAAAAAAATGCATACAAATGGTACCCAAGTACTATTGTATTTCTTGATACCATTACTAAACCATGGTACTGCCACAATACTTTTAGGGTTTGACAAAACAGAATCTTACATTCAGTGTAGTTCAGTATTTATAGTATTAAAAGAGCTGTGATTTTCTGCTAATAAATGCATGTTCTTGTTAAAGTGCTGCAGGAGATGGTTCACATTTTTGGTTTTGACTTCTTAAGTCAAAAACAGTTCACACTTAAGCTGTTTTAACACACACACACACACACAAACACACACACACACACACACACACACACACAGACACACACACTGTCCACTCTCGGGCTCTACTAGTGCTTGTCTCTTTGCTCTGCTCTCTGTGTGTGCGGTATGTGTGTGAGTAGGTGAGTGTAAGTGCCTTATGCTGTACAGTATGTGTATGTGCTGCTGTGCAGTTGCAGGGGGTAGTAGGAAATTGAGGAAAGCGTGTGTGTAGTGGATGGAGAGAGTCACGGTGTGTGTGTGTGCTGATTTATTGTAGGCGGGGAGGAACTGTGTGAGTGTGTATGAGTCAGTCTAAATTCTACCCTCCCGCTGGGCCTCTTTTTTCTTCATGCTCTTTAATGGATTCAGATGGAGCTGACAGAACAGATAATTTTACACGTATTGCATGAAGCTGTCAATTAAATTAGAACACCCCTTTAGTCTGAATTTAGCCTGAATCTCTTTAATCTCACGTTTGGGTGCATTTGGGTCTTTATCATTAAGGGATTGCGGCAGTGCAATAGTCATTTATGAACCAAAAATGGGCTGTGAATTATGAAGATGGGACATATACAGTATGTTGATTTTAGTGAATAAAACATTAGGTTGGAGATTTACTGATGTCTAATGATCCCATCCATTATGATAGTTCAGACGTGAGAGATTTCATTAACTATAAGTTTTATTGCTACATTACATATAATAACCTGCTGTGCTGGGACATATACTGTTTAAAGAGAGGTGTACAGTATCAAGTAAAGATACAGGCTGATAAAATATTCTCTGTTAAGCCTGAATCAGCCTGACATATTTTTCATATTTTATAGAAGCCTGTTTCAACCCTTAGATAAGAAATATAATCACAGTGTGAGATATATAGTCACATTGTGATATAAAGTCACAATTATGAGAAGTCACAATTACAAGAAACAAAGTCGCACTGTGAAATATAATTCACAGTCACAATCACAGTATATTAAATAAATTTGCAATTACGAAACATAAAGTCACAATAATAAAAAACAGAGTCACAATTATGAGCAATAAAGTCACAATTTGGAAATATAAAGTCACATTGCAAAATATTCAGTCACAATTAAGGCAAAATTGTGAAATATGAAGTGACATTGTGAGATATAAAGTTACAATTACCAGAAATAAAGTTGCAATTACGAGATATAAAGTTACAATAAAAAAAAAAAGAAAAAAAAAATTACAATTTGTAGATATAAAATCACATTGTGAAATGTAAAGTTACAGTTATGCTAAAGAAAATAGCAATTATGAAAGATAAAGTGATATTGGGAGATATAGTGTTACAATAAATTAAATATACAGTGACATTGTGAGCTATAAAGACACAATTACAAGAAATAAAGTCACAATCATGAGATATAAAGAGATATAAATGATAAAAAAAAATAATCACAACTTGGAGATATAAAATCACATTGTGCAATATAAACTCACAATTATGCTAAATAAAGTCACATTTGTGAAATATAAAATCACATTGTGCAATATAAACTCACAATTATGCTAAATAAAGTCACATTTATGAAAGATAAAGTGGCATTGTGTGATATACAGTAATGTTACAATTGCAAGAAATAAAGTCATAATTTGGAGATATAAATCACACTGTAAAATATACAGTAAATATACACAATCAAGTAAAATTAACAAAAATTAAACTGACGGACATCACAAAAACAAAATATAAACCGAATACAAATGGCTAGCATCAATACACTTCTTCTATGAATGGAAAAACAGACATGACTTCTGTATGTGGAAATGCCAATGAATGTCACTAAATTAAAATATAAACTGAATAAATATGATTCTAGTGCCTACAGACACGTAATGCAGGAATGCCGTCTCCTTCCACACATATTCATAAATACAGTGTGTGGGAATAGCTGTGACCTCCTCCTCCACACACACACACACACACACACACACACACACTAGCAGATCAAATGTAGGTTAGATGTTTCAGACTGAAATATGCAGTACATCTCCTCCATATGCCATCGCTGGGGAGTGTGCGTGTGTGTGTAAGGATTCTTTTTCACGCTTTTTCCTGCCGGCTATCTGTGACCAAGGAAACAGCTCAGTAAGCTGGCCACTGACTGAAACGATCTTAATACAAACAAGACTTTCAGCAAATAAGACATAGTATAGCTGGAACGTTTCTTGAAGAAAATGAAAAGATTACATAAAGAAACTTATGTTTTTGTAAAAATCATGAATTACAGAAATACATAAAAATTGTAAATTTTTTGACTTTGTTGATGTTTGTGCAGCCAGCTAAAGTCAAAGATGGTCAACCAGCAGGGTTTGATATGCAGCTATTCATAGAGAAGACAGAAAGAGAGAGAGAGAAATAAATACAGAGAGAGCTCCACACACCCTCCTACAAACGTGACCCGTCCTGTTCAACGCCTAAGCACAGAATCCTGTAATACAGCAGGTTTCCATGGTTACACATGAATATTACGTCAATGTTTCATTTTCCCACACAACTGAAAAGAACCATCAGTGACTGTGGTTTCTTCAGACTTATACTGAACAGACAACCTCTCACCTCCCCTGTGTGGGAAAAAACTAAACACATGTCCAGGTCAAAATATAAACTTATGTCAAATATTTCTTCTCAAAATCTCAATATATAAAAATGTGAAATTATATTGTATATCAAGAATATCAGAAGCTTATTTTTTAGGACCACTGAATTTTTTGACATTGTGACCACCGTTTTTTATTTATTTTTATTTTTATAAAATTCTCACCACTGTAATGTTCCCTCATATTTAACTTTTTGTAAAAATGGTGGTTGTTAATAGCAGATTTCCATAATTCAGTGTTTTTTTTAAATGCAAATAAGCATGGATTTAAAACCTATTTTTCATAGTAAAAATACTTTAAAAAATATATATATTTTAAAAAAGCTATCAGTCTAAAGTATAAATACTTAAAATTACAATTAAATAATATATCATTATTTTTAGCACTATAAGAACAATAATAACAATCGTTCTGCTTATTTATCATGAAGATAATGTCATAATGCATCAAATGACATATTTCTTTTAATTTTGGGGTGAAATATTACTGTTGTTGAAAGTCTTCATAATCTAATTTCAGTGAATAATGCCTTAAATTTCGGCCTGTTCCTCATAAACTGAAGACTCAGAATAAAGAGCATTATGGGCTTTTTTATGGATGTTGACAAACGTGGTCACTTTGAGCTACGAAGAAATTCTATACAAAATTCTACTTTTGTGTGGACTTGGAACAATGTAAGGATGAGTAAATGCCAGTGTTAATTTGGTGTAGGATTTACTCTGTGCTATTCACTAGCAATTCCTGAGTGAAAATGGTAGTTTAATAATTACAAATAAACGGCAAGTAACAAAATGAATTAAATGTGAAATTTTAAAGTAGAATGTTTTTTTTTCTTGTGAAACATACTCCAATAATCTTTGTTTAATTTACAGCTTTGAAAAATAATTATTTACTGTACACTGTAAAAAAAATCCCATAAAATTTACGGTAAAAAACCGGCAGCTGTGGTTGCCGGAATTTTACCGTAAAAAATACGGTAGCAACGCTTTAGGTTTTACGGTTTTAACTTAAATTTACAGTTAAATACCGTAATTTCATAACTGATATAATGTTAATATACCAACCTATTGAAGTACTGAAATCTGTTTGAACATCAGACCACAGAGATGTATAGATAATGGAGACGAGAGACAGAGGGCTTTTGGTCAGATGGGTGATTGGTTCTGCTGACCTCCAGATGTACAGCATTAATCACACAGCTGCCCACAGCGACAGAGACAAAGGCTCTGCTCCAGAACCTAATGAGCTGCTTGCACTGCAAAAATCGTTTCCTTCATTGGTCATTTTGGCATGTTTTCAAATGATCTACAGATTCTTAAAACAAGATAAATTTACTTGATGAACAAAATCGGGTAAATATATTAATTAATATTTTTAAACAATATTTTAAATATGTGACCCTGGACCACAAAACCAGTCTTAAGTCGCTGGGGTATATTTGTAGCAATAGCCAAAAAACCATTGTATTGGTTAAAATTATCGATTTTTATTTTATGCCAAAAATCATTAGGATATTAAGTAAAGATCATGTCCCATGAAGATATTTTGTAAATTTCCTACTGTAAATATATCAAAAATCGACCCTTATGACTGGTTTTGTGGTCCAGGGTCACATATATTCTTCTTAGTTTTATTCTTTCTCATTCTTATTGCAATGTAAAGCACTTTGAATTGTTATTGTGAATGAAATATGTTTTATAAATAAACGTGCTTTATAAATAAACCTTATTAGTGTAACAGAGGGCTGTCCAAACTCGGTTCTGGAGGGCCGGTGTCCTGCAGAGTTTAGCTTCAACTTGCCTCAATACACCTGCCTTTAAGTTTCTAGTTTGCCTAGTAAGAGATTGATTAGCTGCTTCAGGTGTGTTTAATTAGGGTTGGAGCTAAACTCTGCAGGACACCGGCCCTCCAGGACCAAGTTTGGAGACCCCTGGTGTAACATATTGTTAGCTTAGCAACATGGTAACACCAAACTCTTCTGTCCTCTGTTGTCTCCTTTATGTGAGTAGCATAGCTGCTGCCTATGTAGAGTGTTTCAAAGCCAACACACTCTCATGGTAATTCTTAACTATTTTATGTTTTTGCAAATTAGTGGTGAGTTTGTACAATATCATTTGTGCGTTTTTGTATGATCCGTTTATGCTCCAGTGAGGGTTAAGGTGCGGCCACATTTACTACTGTTTGGCAAATGTTCATGGGTGAACTCCAATCACTTCAATAGGAATCTGGGAATTTCAAAATATTTCCTCATGCAGATTTCGCAAAAGGTTCAGTTGGTCACATAAAATTTGCCGCATTAGCAAACAGAAAGCTATGGAAGCCCGTTTCCGCCACTGAATAAAAAATTTAAAAAAGGTAATTGCGACTTTTTATCTCACAATTCTGACTTTTTTTCTCGCAATTGCGAGTTTATATCTCGCAATTCTGACTTTTTTTTTTACAATTCTGACTTTTTTTCTCAGAATTGTGAGATATAAACTCGCAATTGCGGGTTATAAATTCAGAATTGCGAGATATAAAGTCA
>NW_015632119.1:423813-436505 GCF_001515625.1 Sinocyclocheilus rhinocerous
CTTTGTTTCTCAGAATTGCGTTATATAAACTCACAATTGCGAGTTATAAAGTCAGAATTGCGAGATATAAAGTCAGAATTGCGAGATAAAAACTCTCAATTCTGACTTTTTTTCTCGCAATTCTGACTTTTTTTCTCAGAATTGTGAGATATAAACTCGCAATTGCGAGTTAAAGTCCAATTTTGAGGGGGGGAAAAGTTTATATCTCACAACTCTGAGAAAAAAATTCAGAATTGCGAGTTTATATCTCGCAGTTCTGACTTCATTTCTCAGAATTGCGAGTTTATATCTCACAATTATGACTTTTTAACTCGCAATTGCGAGTTTATATCACGCAATTCTGAGAAACAAAGTCAGAATTGTGAGTTTGTATCACGCAATTCTGAGAAAAAAAGTCAGAATTGTGAGATTAAAAAGTCGCAATTACCTCTTTTATTTTTTATTCAGTGCCGGAAACGGGCTTCCATAGAAAGCTGCTTGGTTTGAAAGTGACTGAAAGTGATTTTTGTTTCAGGCTATGCTTCAAACATCGCTATGTTATTAACAACAGAGTTTAAAAAATTGGTTTCATAAATCCTTTCATAAGGTTTCTAAATCATAAGTGCTCATACAAATCAAATCATATGACTGTAATGTATGTCCACTGGAGGCAAGTTGAATGAGAACCCATGTGCGGTTTATTAAAATCCAAAAGTGAGCAGAAACACAATGAATAAGACTTGGCTTGGCAAAAACATGAACAAACGCTTCTGGTGATTAGTAGTAAATCTCCAGCACGTGCTTTCAGATGGAGCGGCATTTACTACACAGAGCCGTAGTTCACTGACAAGCTGCGCAAAATCACATTCAAAATCGGCAATGAATCGCCTGCGATTTTGAACGCGATTTTGTGTAGCTTGTCAGTGTACAATTCTTAAAGTTACAATTCTTTCATGTTTATTTTTAGCATATAGCCTATTTTTAAAACGGAGGTAATGAAGTTGTATGTCAGTGAGCTGAAGCCAAAGTGATTGTATTTCAAATTCATCTAGCACTTCAGTTTAGTTCAGTTCAGTTCAGTCAAGTAGTGATTGTCCTTTTTATAGCTACACACACACAGCTGCCGGAGTACACTGTGACTTTGCATTGCATTTAATTTTTGTTTGGTCAATAGTTTTGCTTCAATCTAAAAAAGTATAAACAGATGGAGAATGTCTCTCTTCTAAAATGGGTGACCCTATTTGTGTGGGTCCATTTCGATTAAGATGCTGCCTTGACAGGTCTCTGCCCAGTGGGATAGCAAGTCAGACCCGGGCCCATATGCAAAAACATTTGTAAGGGCCCCCCCAAACGTTATAGGTTAATGTGGGCTCCAACAGTCCTTATTGTTGTCTTTTCGGAGGTAAATAACATTACATGACTATTCACAAGCTGTTTTATGGATGGTATAAATTCTTGGAAATAATATTTAACGTTTTCAAGTCTAATCATTATTTGTAGCTTGCCAGCCATCGCAATAAGCGTGTTTTGTAAATCGTAGCCTTTAAATTCTGTCAATTTTATCACAACATTCTTTAATGTGGCGTGAGATCACTGTATTCACCTCAGTTCAAGCGGCATGTGAATCAATCTTCTTTTTCCTCTTTTCTACTAGTTCCAGCACATGATAAACATAAATGAATATCAGAAGACATGTTGAAACAAATCAGAACAACTTAACAATAAAATCTCATGTAATCAATAAATCAGTGTTTCGAAAATCGTCAATAAAGCTTGTGAATAGTCATAACAGTCGTACCATAAAATTTACCTCAGAAACGGCAACAATATAACTTTGCCAACTTTTATTTTCATAGATCAGTCAGTTAACCGCCACAGACCTTTTTTTTGTCTGTTTGCTTTTTTTTTTTTTAATAGGTGGAATTTTCACATTAATTAACTTTATTCATGCAATATAACAGAACTTTAATCTTGTAATTTTGACTTTATTCTAAAAATATTATGGCACTAAAACATATTTTCTAAATTACTTAATACAAGCACACTCTTGGCACAGCGGCCCAAAATGCAAAAATACAGAAAAAAATAAAGAAAAAAAAAACTACTCACTCACTCCGGGCCTTTCTTTTGGCAAATTCATCCACAATGTCCTTGGTGTTTAATTTAAGGCTTCGTGCATTCTCAATGGAAAGAATGGCTACTTTATATATATATATATATATATATATAAATGTGTAGAACTGTGTCATTTTTTAAAACTATGTGCAAATGCTGCATTGCCACAGCCAAATAAAATTATAATAATAAAAAAAAAAACCTGTGTGAGGTTGGTAGCTAGCTAGTTGAAAAGACTGTATCACAACTGTATCACATCTAGCTTCAGTGGCACCTGCACCATTTTAATTCTCTTTCTTTCATTTTAATTCTCTTTTATCGAAAGACTATTGTATATATATATATATTGAGGCCACAAATTAAGAATTCGTTCCCTCGTTTTAATTAAAAGGTCCCCCTCGGCGGGCCCCCAATCAACCCGGGCCCATATGCATACCTCGCATACCCAAACACTACGCCCCTGTCTCTGCCTATGAAGAGGTACATCACTACATTTTGGAAGTGAGTCAGAAAGGGCGATAGGTTCAGAGGTGTATGGCAAGCCTGACCCACTCTTTAGTGCATACTCCCCGAGGACTCACAATCAAGGTCACTACTACATCAGCACAGATTTTTAACTCACACACACACACACACACACACACACACACACACATTAAACAAACACAGTTCTCAATTCACGTCTCATCAGCTCTTCATCACATTGCTCTGCTGAAGTAGATAATGGGATAATAGCGCTTCGTCTTTTAGGAAGATAGAGAGCCTAAATAAAGTAGCTCCACTTTTCTGTGTGATTTCATATTAGCGCAGCCTTTTTTCTCAGAGCTCTCCCCATTATTACAGATAGACTCAGTGTTTTAGTAAATCAGTATATCAATGCCAGCGAACCATACTGTTTTTATAGTTCTGCATTTGCATGTATTCTTCTGACTGTTTATTGTCCTGCTTTCCACCTAGAGATTGAAATGATACAGTGAAACCCATGAAAGCCATCGGACAGTTGTGCTGCTTAATATTTTAGTGGAAACAGTGATTTTTTTCTCTCTCCAGGTTTCATTGATGAATAGAAAGTTCAAAAGGAGAGCATTTATGATTTGTAACATTATAAATATATTTACTGTAACTTTTGATCAATATTACACATGATTGTTGATTTAAAGTATATATTTCTTAATTTCTTAAAAAAATTACCCCAAAATGTTTTGCACATATAGTATTATTTTATCCAGTACACAGACTTGACTGGAGTTGTCATCTCTTAGGAAAATTTGAAACATATTTGTCAAAAGATCTATTGGTTTATTTATGGTTTTACTCTAAAACCTTTTAGAGAGGACAAACATCATTCATTCATTATTCAAAACAAAGTGTGCAAATTTGATTCATCAGTAATCAGCCTGCAGAATGTTTAGACCTGAAATACATTTGATCTCATCTGTGTAAGTGAGTCTGACCTTTGCACTGACCTTTGCACTGACTGTGCTCAATAAACTACAGCTACGTGACATTTTGGATTTTAAAATCTGTTAACAAAGCAAGGGAAGACAACCAGGCCTATTTCTTTGTTTGATTCTTTGGTTGAAATTAGCCTGAGTAGTGTGAAGGAGGGCCAGATTGTACAGGGTCTATGGACACAAAAGAGGGGTGGGACGGTGACCCCGATGCATCATTGACCCCAGCGGTGTCCTGGTGTCTTCTACTCGGTCACACAGGCACACATACTAGGAGAAGTGGGCCATGAGAAGGGTATCTGTCAGGGTCTTCTTGTTAGCAGGCTGGACAGCTTGCTCGGGCAGATGGCATGTTAATAGAGCGAGGAGATACGTCTGTGTGTGTGCTTGTGTTTGTTTATGTGTGTGTGTTTCCTTCGTTGATTTAAGACCCCGCTGATCGAAGAAGGCCATGCAGGGAAGGCCCAGAGGAAGAGGAGCAGGTGGGAAGGAAATGTGTGTGTGTGTGTGTGTGTGTGTGTATCTCTGTGGATTCTTGCCAGGGTGTTTTCCACAGACTTGAGTGATCATTAGTCAAGCCAGGGACCCGCAGAAGATGTTAACCCTTTATTGTGTTTAAAAAATAAAATAGATCTTATCTAAGCAATAATCATAAGGAATTTAACAGATTTGGTTCAATTATGGTTCCTTAACGGTTCCATTAACAGTTCTTTTAGTACTTTGTAGAAGAAATAATTTGAATTTTTTTTTATTATTATTATAGGCAGCATAAATACAATCTAATAACTAGCCTTGACATTATATTAAATGACAATACAATGTGGTAACATATTTAATTCATTTTTATAAAATACTATACAAACATGTCATTTTTATTTACACATTGTCCTGTTAATAACCTGTAAGTCACTATTGTGACTACGAGCTTTGTATTGTAGTATATGTGAATGATGTGTAACTTTTTATGTTGCCTGCACCCAGATACCCCTGCTTATTTGTGCTGTTTATTCAGCTGACTTCATCATCTAAATTAGTATTATTATAAATTATAAACATTGTGCAATAGTGTTTATGACTAAAACAAGAAAGCTTAAAAAAAAAACGTATGACTTGCAACTGCTGTTCTGCTTAGTATTGCTATACTTGCATGAATAACCATGTTTATAAAACTTGTTGAACAGAACATATTATTTATCGATCTTTTCCTTTCACTCAGAGATCTGCTGGTGAGTGCTTTTTCAGTGTTCCTACTAAATCTGGATTAATGAGTCGTGGATCTCACTCCAACTGCGGTCAAATGTCCGGCTCAGGCTGAGGGTTTTATTAGAGATCAGATTAGAAGTAGATAGTTGGCACACACAGTACAGTAGGCTAAAGTTTTAGCTATACAGAAACCATAATGCAAAGCTGTTGTTTGCATTGAGAAGATCATATTCAAATGATCTTATACCGTCTGCCTACGTCTGGTAAACCTCTGGGCAAAGCCTCTCGTGACTGGGTGTTACGTTGACAGTGACAGTGTTTAAATAATCTAAAGCTGATTCTGCACAGACCAGCCCATCAAAATCATATAAATCCTGACAGCTGAGTTTTGTTTGAGAAAATATTGATGAGACAAATGAGAAAGATACGGTGGCTAAGAGAGCTCAACGCACTGCAACTTAAGAAAACATGCAGATAGAAAAAGCACCAGCAAATTAAGAAAACATCTTCATCAGTTTGACAACACGCGCTGCCAATACTTCCAACACAACCAAACACAGAAACGCATGGCAAGTAGCACAGACCACAACGGAAATGTTCCAAGGGGACCCCAGCAACCCTTATGAAAATAAACCATGATTCCTTTTATTATAGTAAAAGTGTAGTAACCATTTTGCCATATAGCTTACTATTTGAATAACCACAGTTGTACAAGTACCATGGTTAAACTATGCTTAGTGTAGCAAAACCATGGTTCATTTGTGGTTACCATTGTTTAACTGTAATAACTTTTTTTTAAAATAGTAAAACCATGGTTAATTTTCATAAGGGAAGTTGTAAGTTAGCCATGCTTACATAATGTTTCACAGTTACAGTAATTGTGTATTTCGTCAGCTTATTTAGGCTAATAATTCCCCAAAAAGCTAAGCATGTCCCAGCCGAGTTCGTCACTTGTTGCTGTTCCCTTAAAGGGTTAGTTCACCCAAAAATGAAAATTATGTCATTAATTACTCACCCTCATGTCGTTCTAAACCCGTAAGACCTCCGTTCATCTTCGGAACACAAATTAAGATATTTTTGATGCATTCTGAGAGCTCTCTGACCCTTCATAGACAGCAATGTAATTACCACGATCAAGGTCCAGAGACGTAGCAAGGAGATCGGTAAAATAATCCATGTGACATCAGGGGTTCAACCATAATTATACGAAGCTACGAGAATACTTTTTGTATGCAAAGAAAACAAAAATAAAGACTTTATTCAACAATTCGTATCCTCCACGTCACCCTGGTGCCATTTTGGAGAATATCCACTGAACCTGTGCGATTTGGGGGAAAATATCAATTTCAATCATTCTAAATAATTCAATGTCAATAATTCTAATTTCATTAGAGTAAATGGTGAGTGTTGAAGGCTGTCAAGGGAGAAATAAACTTCTAGCCTACATAAGGTTTTATTTAGGGTATGTACCAGCAGGGATGACTGCTCATGCTAGCCAGCCAAACCTTGACCCCCTGAGTTTGAATATGTTGGGAATCTGGGCTATGTTTAAGAACGGTGGGAATGTTGGGTGGTATTTGAGGATGCCAGCTAATGCTGGGTTGATCAGGACTCTAGATAATGGTAGGTGGTATTTAAGGAAGCATGGAATGTTAGGTAGAATACTGGGAATGATCAGTGGGATGTAGCTAATGAATGTGCTGCAAGAATTTATGCAGGTTTAAGACGTTTTTTAAGCGTGTGAAGATGGTTCGTCACGATACGATATGATACGATATCGATTCTCATACCCAGTGATACGATATTTGCCGATACCTCAAAAATTGCCGATACCTCTTCAAATTTCATTATGTGAAAATGTGGACAGTGCCAAAATAAAGATGCCTATTTATACTACAGATATCGATATTTTACGCGTGGCATCGATGCATCGTATCGTCAGACATCGTATCGATGTATCGATCCATATCGATGAATCGTTACACCCCTAGTGTCTAGTAATGATATATAATTAAAATGTGTGATGTAAGTGTGCATACTAGTTATACAGTGAACTACAATATTTCATCTGTTTAATGCAACATTAATAGATAAATGTTTTAATGGAATTGAAGTTACATAACATATTCACTGTTTCACTCACATCTCTATCAACAAATTATTTTGGAAGAAAAGATTTTTAAGCATGTTAAGCAAATGATTTCATTGACCCTTGTTTATGTGTGCAGTGTCAGCTGTCCCAGGCGTTGAATGGAGTGTCTGACAAAGCCAAGGAGGCCAAGGAGTTCCTGGTGCAACTGAAGAACTTGCTTCAGCAGATACAGGTATGTAACACAACAAAGCCATCTGATGAAGAGTTATGTATTAGAAATGTGAAAATGATGTAAACTCATTAAATATTAAATGTTTAAATAGGTTGCCAGTTTTGAATGTGTTCCTTTCAGAATATTAAAAGACTCTCTATGTTTTGAACACTTGTGAATAAAAAATTGCCTTCACATCAGAGCAAAAATCATAACATAATCAAAACAGCCAAGCTAGCAGCACTCGAATATTAGCATCTCCTCTTTGATTTATGAGTGTCTCAATAAATATGCAAATTAATATTTAGTTAAAAATGAAGTGGGGTAATTATAACATTCAGCATGTATCCAGCAAACGTGCCATATGTCAGATGTTGACATGAATTTCGTTGCATATCAAAGGTTTTAATCATCTAAAGCCGGGGTTTTCAACTAGGGTTCCATCGACCCCTGGGGTCTTGCAAGGGGGTCGGAAGCAAATAAAACATATTGGAAGTATAAAAATATTGAATAAATGTCAAATTTGAAGCATTAATTATCTCCTTACCCTGCCCTAGTCTAGAGAAATGAAACTGATGCAGCTTAACATTCATTTGTATTGAATGTTGATCAAAGCAAATTTTTTTGCATACAATTCATACATGCACATGATTGTCATGAGTTTTGAATTGTATTCTGCCTGGAGACCACTGGATTATGAGCTCTGAGCTATTTTTACTCCAGTGAAGAGTTTATGCCCTTTCATACTGCCCAGCAGGCAGAGGGAGAGAGAAAGAGATTGTCTATGAGCGCCTTTGTAAGCAGACTTTACGCTGAAGTGCTATCAGTGATTTTCAGTGCAATGTGACATACTTGCTCACAGAGAGACAAATCCTGCAGAAGGAGTACAGTCTGGTTTCAGGCCTTGCCTCTTATTTTAAAAGGTACCAGTCACATATAGGCCTACTCTTAGTTGCGGGAACGTATTTTGAGTTTCAGCATGTATCCAGCAAACGTGCCGTATGTCAGATGTTGACATGAATTTTGTTAGCATGTTTATGCGTTGCATATCAAAGATTTTAATCATCTAAAGCCGGGGTTTTCAACTAGGGTTCCATCGACCCCTGGGGCAAATAAAACATATTGGAAGTATAAAAATATTGAATAAATGTCAAATTTGAAGCATTAATTTGAAGCATTAGCAGAAAAGACCTTATTTATTTGGGTTACAACGGCTATAGCCTATCCATCGTATTCATTTTGTCAATGCAAGGTAGATGTTTAATATATGCGAATTTGCCATTGTACTATTTTATGGCCTCATATGAAACGTCTTCTCTTCATAATCGTTGTGTAGTAGATGAAATGACTCAGCCGCAGTGTCAGTGTGTGGGTGTAGATCTCACATCTGAGTCACAACCGTACTCAAAGTGAATGAACGATTAATTGCATTCCAAACTCCTACACCACAGACAACTGATCATTGCCAGCTGTAGTGTTTCATTTCTGTGCCACTATGGACACCAAACAGAATAGCAAAATATATATATTTCATATCCCCACCCCCACTCCCCATCTTGCACAAACAGGGAGTCCAGCACCAAACTTCACTGGTTGAGCCTAAGACTGGTTTGCATTGTCCAATTTGTCTGATGCTTATAAAAGCATCCTCACCATTGATGCATTGATGGACTTTGTGAAGTAGCTGTGTATTCTAAAAAAAAAAAAAAACCATAGCAAAATATAACCTGCCCATATTTCATGGAACTATTGTTGATATGATTTTATTTGAAAAGTGATGTGTAGAGACAGCTCTAATCCTGTGTCTTCATTGGACATTAGTAGCATGTCTCTGTAGTATTTTATTTTATTGTATTTTATTGTTTTGTTTTGTTTTGTTTAAGCCACATTGTGGATCAAATCTTTGGTCTATTTGTTTAAGCATCATGACCAGTTTGAACAAAACAAAACAAAACAAAACAAAACAAAACAAAACAAAACAAAACAAAACAAAACAAAACAAAACACTCAATTATGTGGGTTTGGGGCCAGATTATCTGTTTCATCAACCAATGGCAGGGTGTATTTGGGAAATTTAATTTGTTTGAAAACATCTGAGACCATATATTAAAATGAAGCTGTAATAATGTCATATTGTAACTATATTTCCACAGTTTTAAATTATGGCTTCCCACATTTGCATACAAACACCATTTAGTATTCAGCAGTTTAAAATATAGAAGTTTACAAATGTGAAAATGTTAGCCAATCATAAAATGGGTCATTTTAATATATAAGTCTGAAAGGTACAATAGCGTTTTTAATTCTTAGGGCTCAGACAGATGGTGAAAAAGTACAACAACTAACTTTAGCAGACTTCTTCAGGAGGGAGGTTAAAATAGTACAAAAGTTCCTTATTCAGGACATCAAAAACAAAATCATGGAGACATATTGTATTGTATATACTGTTTTGTGGTGCAAATTCTTGAGGCTCACTCTCATTATGTGTATACTGTGTGTGTGTGTGTAACAGGAGAATGGGGTTGAATTTGAGGCATGTCTGGTCGCTCAGTGTGACTCTCTGATTGAAGCGCTCACTCGGCAGAAGGCCAAACTGCTCACCAAGGTCACAAAGGAGAAAGAGAGTAAGCTAAAGGTAGGTCAACACACACACACAACATGCACATCTCTTTTCACTCATTCCTAGTCTCAACACCTCTTGACAGGGGTCCACACACCTAAAATTAGGAGTAGTAAATTACATTTGCTAGTGGTTGTAGTTGTAATTTTAGAATCAGCCTTTAAGGGTAGAATGGAAAAGTATACATATATTTTATATACATATATTTTTTGAAAACCATTTAAGAGTTGTTCAACTATAACTATACATTTTGCAGCAGTGAGATTATTTCCTATGATATAATTCCTGGCTTCACCACACAGATGGGACAGAGAGAGAAAGTGTTTCTGCAATACACCGCACTGTTAGTGTGGCCTCCCCTGACTTTATGGAAAGCAGATTGAGTTTTTGTGTTATTTGTGCAACTCCATATGGTCAGAATAAAGTGAGATCAGTGAGTTTCTTTAATCTGGCTGTATGTAAGGAATAAAATGTATTTACTCAGTATATGATCAAAATATTTGCACTAGTAGCAAATATTAATATATTTTTTTATATATATTTTTTTCATTTAATTGTAAAATTTAAGTAAATTAATTTTAATTATTTATTTAGTTTAATTGTTTAGTTTATTTTTTCACATTTATTATTATTATTATTATTTAAATGTATTATTACTTTTTTTTTTTTGAAGATAAAAGATACATTTGCTACGTGTACTGCGTTAGGCTAACCGAGACTTGTCATTTGCACTTATATATTGTTGCTCTTTTGTTAGTTTTGACTGCTTTTATTGTCCTCATTTGTAAGTCGCTTTGGATAAAAGCGTCTGCTAAATGACTAAATGTAAATTTAAAGCACTTGGCTAAAGAGGGATTTTTAAATTAGCATGATGCTTCTAGTGCCATTTTCATCAGCTCTGCTTGTATTGAGGACCTCATGATATAAAAAGCCAATTTTCTGTTCTCTAAGATAATTTGTGGCTAATAGTGTAAATTCCTCCATCTTCCGGGGTCTGTGTGCCCTGCTCAGATAATCAAATGAAGTGTTTTTGTTTGCAGTGACAGGAGACGTCATTTTCTACTCTAATTCATTTCTTCCACGCCAGTAGTCTGACAACAGAGCTTTACACATGCCCTCTTTCACCACACTGAACACAGGATGAAGGGGGTTGGGGTGTGAAAGTAAACCCGCTCAGTCCTATGCAGTTATTACAGTATATCAAGGAATTAATCCATAGGTTGTTCTATAGATTACAGTGATGCAAGTTTATATTGTGCATTAGGAAGATTATCTACAGTTTATATATCACAACTTATGGTTGTAAAATAAAACATCAGCCGACAGGAAAGCAGCAAAATTTAGGAAACCGTGGTACATGTATGGCTCTGTGCACAATAAACCAACCAACATAAATTCCTTTGCTTCATTTGATACAGATTAGAGACAGAAGGCTTTCTAGTAATTTTAATCAGGATAAGGCTGGCAGACGAAAAAAAAAAAAGGAAATGAAAAGTTAAGGTCTTGCTTTTTTCATATTTAAATATTCATAACCTCACAATATGAATGTCTTTAAGCACTATTCATTTTTTTTGATGATGGCACATTAAACACATTGAACAGGGCGTTAATCTTCCTCCTTTTTGTTTTGTTTAAATATTCATTCATTTCTAACTTAAAGGGTTAATGTTGGTTCTGTCAGTTATAATTATACAGTCATTCATCTCATTCCACAGAGCGCTTGACAAGTGCATCATTAAATAATTATGCATTATAATTAATGCAGGAATAAATAAAGAGTGACTGATTTGATCAGCACATTGTCTTCACAATTAGACATGGATAGCAAAATGAAATCAGCTCTTTGTATTTCAAAAACAAATATTAATAGAATATATTCAGGATCATTCATAGCTTATTATTTCTTAGTAAGCTTAACATTTAATACTCTACTTAAAGGGATAGTTCACAAAAAAAAATGTCATCATTTACTCACCCTCGTGTAATTTCAAACCCATGAAGATACTTTTTATGACACCTGAGAGATTTCTGTCTCTCCACTGAAAGTCCATTCTACCAAAACTTTGATGCTTCAAAAAGTTCATAAAGACGTTGTAAAATAATTCCATATTCCATATTCCATCAAGCTGTTAATTCCAAGTTTTCTGAAGAGACACAATCACTTTGTAGAGCACGTTATGTGTAAAGTGAACCATGACGTGACAATACAAAATTAATTTATTCATTAAGTCATTCATTCATCACCCATCTTTCCATTGAAGTACAGTATATAGTCTCTGATGTTATTATGCAACTAAATCAGTTATGGGTGAACAGGAACACACAGGATCATGGCAGGAACATTGTACTGATCCATCCAGGATTGAAACATTTGCTAATTGTGGGGAATATTTTAGTCTGTCACTTAGTGGGGTTTGCTTAGTTTGCAATAATTTGTGGATAGTTATGTCACACCCTTTCAAGTAACCTTGCATGTAACATGATAGTAACCATGTTTACCATATTATATAGTGATGAGAGGAGTTGAAAGATTTCTTTTATTACACTAGTCTCATATAACATAGTCTTGTGCCTGTATTAACATATAGGGGAGAGCAGGGTGAGTTGAGCCAGTTTTTACTTACGGTGTGTTTATAGTGAGCATGTGACAGTAATGGGCCCAACTTAAATATGTACAGACATTTCAGGATGTGGTGCATCCTTGGGAATAATCACTTTGGATCTAAAATAAACTGCCTTCAAAATATGGCTTTCAAAAAAAAAAAAAAAGTCTCTTGGCACAACTTGTCCCCAGTATGGGGTAAATTGAGCCTAGGGAGAGGGTAAGTTGAGCCACATGGAGTTAAACTGTGCCACAAAGGACAGAGATGTTTGGATAATAGAATGGATGGATGGACGACTTCTTGAAAGTTTTATTTGAAGATACAGTTCACAACCTTGAAGTGATTTTTTTTATTATTTTTTACAATTTTAGAACAAAATAAAGTTCAAACTAAAGAAAAGAAAAAAGAAAAAAAAAAA
>NW_015632119.1:436688-447605 GCF_001515625.1 Sinocyclocheilus rhinocerous
AAACTGTGATAATGTGTGAAATGTTGAAGGTGTCTGAATACATTTTGGTTTGACTGTACATCAATTTGATCATCAATAAAACAAACTGCTTTCAAATATGGCTTTTCCCCCAAAAAAAGTGGTCTCTTGGCTCAACTTGCCCCCAGTGCGGGGTAAATTGAGCCTAGGGAGAGGGTAAGTTGAGCCACATGGAGTTAAACTGTGCCACAAAGGACAGAGATGTTTGGATAATAGAATGGATGGATGGACGACTCCTTGAAAGTTTTATTTGAAGATACAGTTCACAACCTTGAAGTGATTTTTTAAATTATTTTTTACAATTTTAGAACAAAATAAAGTTCAAACTAAAGAAAAGAAAAAAGAAAAAAAAAAAACACTGCAATTGACCTTACAGATCTGGGCTAATAGTACTCAACTTATAAATGTTGCAGGGAAAACAATTTCATAAAAACTTCAATGGCCAATTTTCATAAACAAGGCCTATTTAAAACTGTCTGTACAAAATCAAGTTCAAAACAAAGAACACAATTAAGGGAGAGGGTAAGTTGAGCCACATGGAGTTAAACTGTGCCACAAAGGACAGAGATGTTTGGATAATAGAATGGATGGATGGACGACTTCTTGAAAGTTTTATTTGAAGATACAGTTCACAACCTTGAAGTGATTTTTTTTATTATTTTTTACAATTTTAGAACAAAATAAAGTTCAAACTAAAGAAAAGAAAAAAGAAAAAAAAAAACACTGCAATTGACCTTACAGATCTGGGCTAATAGTACTCAACTTATAAATGTTGCAGGGAAAACAATTTCATAAAAACTTCAATGGCCCATTTTCATAAACAAGGCCTATTTAAAACTGTCAGAACAAAATCAAGTTCAAAACAAAGAACACAATTAAAAATACCATGTAGATTTACAGTAAAATTATACTTTATAATCATAAGAAGGGGTGAGCCACTGGCTCAACTTACCCCATGATTTTCGGCTTAAATTACCCCACTCCTACCATTTTAACAAACTTGTATCATCTAAAAGTTTAGAGCTAACATCATGCTAACAGTATAGCCTCATATTATAACTTCCCAAAGCACAAACGCGTGTGATAATTTTTTCAGATTTGTCTGTAATTGTTCAGACTCAAGAAGCATGAGTACTTAAACATACAAAAATCACCAATAAGTTTTTTGAACCTAAATGTAGTTACCAATTATTCCATGGCCTTCTCTCCATCACAGGGTTAGTAAAATGGTTAAATCTGTATATATTTGTGGTCATATCACCAATCTAGAAACAAGGGGTGGCACAACTTCCCCACAGGCTCAAATCACCCCACTCTCCCCTATTTAATGTTTATTTAGGTGCAATGCCTTGTTCCATGTAAAGTGCATTTTTGTTGAAATTATTTTCTGTGGTAATTGATTGAGCTTAGCTTTTATTGAATCTGGAACATTCCCTTAATTGGCTGAGACTGACGATCATTGACAGCCATACAAATCTTGTCTTGCAACTCTCTGACAGTAGATGTGTGTGAGCGTGTGCAGTGATGCTATCGGTTATTATACGGCTCCATATCTCTTTGAGGTGTCTATCTGACGTGACACTCACAGCAGGAGTTCATCACTGTGAGCATGTCTTTGATTAAATGCCTCCTTCTCAGACTGTAGCTTTTAACCATCTCCTCTCTGTTTCAGACTGTTAAGGATCAGATAACTCACTGCACCATGAAGCTCCGGCAGACCACAGGAATGATGGAATTCTGTCTGGAGGTTATTAAAGAGAACGATCCCAGTGGATTCCTACAGGTACAAACAGAAAAAAAAGCAAAGATCAAAAGATCTGAAATAATAATGATTGTAATAATAATAATAATAATAATAGTAAAAAAATCCATATTTCAAATAACACCTCAACATTGGGATAGGAGCACTGGTACGTCCCTGTTATTATTCAGAAGTATGAATGAAACTTAGAGCCATGTAAGCTGTGGTTTCCGATGTGGTTTCCTCTGAAAGCATTTATCTGGTGTTCAGACTGGCCCTCAGCAATTAAACTCTTTCAATAATTTATGTTTCACAGCAGCGAACCTCTAAAATATAGAGACGACAGCACCAGATGAGCAACGCTGCCTCTTTACTGAATTTTTCATGAAGTATCGTTTTTCATTTTGTGATGTTTCTTTGAGTGTCTTCACAAAGCATGTAACGTGAGTCAGAGATGCCTGCCCAGCAGAGATTTCTGAACGAAAGAAGCAGTTGGCAGACAACAATGTATTTTGAGGATCAAGACAAACCGATGCACAAAGGAAAAAAGTGAATCGCTGAAACACTGTGCAGAATGTTATGGACTAGTGGCACCTTAGTCAGGGCAGCGCCATATAAAATTTTTGACAGGAATGAAAATGAGGCTATTTTCTTATATTTTCTAAGACATCACTGTTGATAATTATCATTTCTCTTCTCCTCTTCATTTCTTCCTTCTTCCAGATCTCAGATGCGTTGATCAAGCGTGTCCAGGCGTCTCAGGAACAGTGGGTAAAAGGTGCATTGGAGCCAAAGGTCTGCCCAGAATTCGCCTTGACCGTCAACACAGACCCTCTGATGCAGTCGATCCTCCAGCTGGACTTCACCCAGAATAAAGGTAACATGTGACACACACCTAAGAAATGAGATTTAACGTTTGCTGTTTGTGGGCACCAGTGTTGGGGGCATAACGATGCAAGCAACACACATTACATAATCATGTTATGGTTTGGATGTTTTGGTTTTGAGACCGTGAACACGCTGTGCATGTTTTTGCATTACGCCAGGTTCACACATACTCTGCAGTGCATATTTTTTTTCCGTGCCCATGTTAACAGATTAGAGTGTTCACCAAGCGGCAACCTTCCGGTCTCTCTTGAAACCAACACGGAAGTGACTTATGGGGCTTTTCCACTGCATGGTACGGCACGGTACGGCTCCGGACGGCTCCCCTTTTGGGGGTTTTCCACTGGGTACAGTACCTGGTACCTGGTACTTTTTTTAGTACCACCTCGGTTGGGGTTCCAAGTGAGCCGTACCGTTACCAAAACGTGACGTGTAAACTCTGCTGATCACGGATTGGCCGGAGAGAATCGTCACTACCTGCGTCACTGAACTTGCGAAACAAACACAAAAGAACCGCTAGATTTAAATCAGCACAGCCAGCGAAGGATAGAACGCAACTGTTTTGAAAAAGCGCACCTTTTTTTAACAACAAAAACGTTTTGTTGTCTGTTGCAGAAGAACAGACGTTCCTCTCGTTGATAGCAGAGGAGCGGATCCAGCGAGAGCTTGATGGGGCGACGCGGAATGAAAACGTTTTTTTTAGGAGTCGTGGTAGTAGAGGCGCGCAACTATAACGATGGAAACGCAAACCGTGTCGAACCGTGCCGTGCCGTACTGAGCCGTGCCGAGCCGAGTCGTACCACGCAGTGGAAAAGCGCCATTAAACTGCAATTCATCGACTGGCCACTAGAGGCTGGCTCCAAAAGGGTGGCTCCCATGTTAAAATTCCCAAATTTACAGCAGAAAAAAATATGTTAACAGCCTGGTACAAAAAGTGGTTTTGGTCTATATAGCTAATTTTGCCCTTCATTCCAGTAGCGGACCGCAAACACGCATCTGTGCTGCTTCTGCACTGCATACGAACCGCACATGGAATGTATACACACTGCAGATGTAGTATGTGTGAACCTGGTCTTAAAACAGATAGATGGAACACAGTAGAGCTGAACAGAAGATGCACTAAACGAAACAATGTTTATCAAATACCAACGAAATTAATACATTTATTCAGCAAGGACACGTTAAACTGATCAAAAGTGGCAGTAAAGACATTTATAATGTTACATTTCTATTTCAAATAAATGCTGTTCTTGTGAACTTGTTTCGAAGAAATGTTTCTTGAGAAGCAAATTAGCATATTAGAATGATTTGTCAAGGATCATGTGACACTGAAGACTGGAGTAATGATGCTGAAAATTCAGCTTTGCCATTGCAGGAATAAATTACATTTTAAATGGAAATGGAAAGCGCAAAAAAATTTTTTTATAACATTTCACAATATTACTGTTTTTATTTTATTTTTCATCATATAAATGCAGCCCTGGTGAGCATAAGAGACTTTAAAAAACGTCAAGCTTTAGACACTTTAAAAAAGAAGCTCTGCCTCTAATTAAAAAAAAAAAAATTAATTAAAAGTTTTGTTTTAAGCTAGTGTTTATACAGGTTCAGAAATATTTTCAAAAATGTATGGAACTTTTTTTTTTTGTAAAAATTCATAATTTATACAAAATTATAAAAATTTGTGTGATTAAACCATAGTTGCTTATTAATGAGTAACTAAAAACAGTCTCGACACTGGTGGTCACTGTAATAAAGCTAATAATATAATATGAATTTGTTTCAACGAGATTCATGTTTTCCATTTAGAATGTAGATTCTAGAATCTAAGGACTAGTAAACAACAGCTTAAAAAATGCAGTTAAAAAAATATTGGAAAATACAACCAATCTTGAAACTCAAATTGATTTCTTGTCAAGGATTCAAAAGCAAATTCCATCGTTCCCAGTTTCAGAGGCAATGATCCCCTCAGTTTTACCTCTAGACTCACACATGCAACACTTGCTTTGTCCAATATCATCTTTCAGATGGTCAGGAGGCTGCTTTATTGAAACAAATGCATGCAGGTGACCAGAAAGTGGAGGAGAGCACAGGAGGTATTTCAGAGCTGCTACAAACTGTTCCCCTAAAATACTGGACCCCTTCCAAACCCACAGTCCCTTTTCCTCTATTTGTTTTAGAGGCACCAGTGACTTTCAGGAAGTGCTTACTCCCATGCATGTCACTCCACCATTACCCTGTTTAACCTTCTGATGCCTCGGTGGATGACAGGCAATGCTCAAATGCTTGAATTCTGTCTTTTAGCGGAGTCCCCCACAGTGCCTCCTGCACCGCTGTTGCAGTTGGAAAAATGCTGCATGTGGAATAACAGCGCCACTCTGGCCTGGAGGATAACTATGGTCCAAGCCCTGCCTGTAGAGGGTTACGTGCTGGAGCTGGATGATGGAAATAGCGGGCCTTATCGGGTACGTCTTCAGCATTTTTATTTCCCCACTGAGATCATTCAGCAGTCAGGAAAACAAAGAGATCTCTTAATCAGTTTGTACTCTGAATGAAATCAACTCATGTGTACAGTTTTCATTCTTGTGCTGATATGTTTTATATTGAATCGAGACTTTTGGGCAGGTCATTTTAAAGAGCTTGTTCCTTTTTAAAGGGGACATCGGATGTAAAATTCACTTTTACATGGTGAAATTTGCATATAAATGTGTCTTAGCAGTGTGTGGACACAACCACCCTACAATGATAAAAATCCATTTGCTTCTTTTTTTTTTAATCCCCAAAAAACCTAAACAGTCTCAATTATCAAGCCGTTTTGTCATACTGCTCAGGCCCCGCCCTCGATTGCTGATGGACCATCCTGTATTAGCATATTTCCGTGCTTTGCCAGTTGTACGCTGTCTGTCATTTTCTCCGTGCTCGAGCAGCTGTAGCAACAAACAATGTCTCGTAAGCAGTGCAGGCGTTTTGTAGTTGGATGTAAAAGTGAACTAGTCTACCTCTAGTAGAATGAGCCCTGACCCCTAGTGGTGATGGGAGATCAGAAGACTCGTATGCAGTAGTTATAGCATCCACTATCCACCTGCTGAGGGTTTGCTTGTTAGCAGGAAGACCCTTCTTATAAGGACCGTATCACACAAATAATTGGTCCGACTTTCTCCACAGGGCAGCTCTGTGGACGTATGTGTCCAGTGCTCACACCTGGGGTACAGAAATGCTCTCGCCATATCAGGTGCAAACTCGAGACATGGTCTCTCTAGTGCAAACAAGTCCACCTGGGCTCGACCAAATTTCTTCTAAATCTGCTCCACTACCTCGGTGTGGAGCTTCCATTCCCCGGGCCTCAGCCCCTGTCTCGACAGGATATCTGCTCCCTGATTGAGGTGCCCAGGGATGCACACTGCCCTCAGGGGGAGCAGTTTCCCCTGGGTCCACAGAAAGATGGGGGCGCGAGGGCAGACCCCCCTGGCGGTTGATGTAAGAGACCACCAATGTGTTGTCTGTGCAAACAAGCACATGATGGCCTCTCAGATCTGGGAGAAATTGCTTCAATGCTCGAAACACGGCCAGCATCTCCAGGCAGTTGATGTGCCACATGAGATGGGGGCCTTCCCACAGACCTTGGGCGGAGCGGCCACTCATGACCGCTCCCCAGCCCGTGAGGGAGGCGTCCGTCTACAAGGGGCGCGAACGCAGACCCCCCTGCCGATTGATGTAGGAGACCACCGATGTGTTGTCTGTGCGAACAAGCACATGATGGCCTCTCAGGTCTGGGAGAAAATGTTTCAATGCTTGAAATACTGCCAGCATCTCCAGGCAGTTGATGTGCCACATGAGATGGGGGCCTTCCCACAGACCTTGGGCGGAGCGGCCACTCATGACCGCTCCCCAGCCCGTGAGGGAGGCGTCCGTCGTTAGCGTTACGCGACGACATGGAGCCCCCAACACAGGGCCTTGTGACAGGAACCATGGTTTCTTCCACATGTCTAAGGCACGTAAGCAATGCCGCGTGACCTTGCGATTTGAGACATGACTTGCTTGATCATAAGCATTTTGAATTTGAGTCTCATGACTGAGCGGTTCAACAATCGAAGATCTAGTATTGGACGCAACCCCCCATCCTTCTTCGGAACAATGAAGTAACGGCTGTAGAACCGGGACTCTCTGTCGAGAAGAGGGACCACCTCGATGGCCTCCTTCCGCAAGAGAGTGTCTACTTTTTTTTACTCCATTACCAGAGCCTGCTCGGGGCCCACCAGAGTGGGAAACACCCAATTGAATAGAGGCGGCCGCGACCCGAACTGAATCTTGTACCCTCTTTCTACAGTGTGCAGGACCCATTGGGACACATTTGGCAGAAGCTTTCACGCTGCCAGATAATGTACTAAGGGAACCAGTCTCTCGAGACTGGCCTCTGGTGTATTTAGAGCTGCTAGTTCGGTGCCCTGAAGCGGAGGACCGGCAGGAAATGGCCGATCTAGCTGCTCTAGGGACCTCCTTGGAGGTAGTGAGCCTCTCAGGACTGCTACGTTTCCGGGCGGAAGCTGAGAGATACACTCGCTGGAGATCGCTGTGCCCTGAAGCACCGGGGGTGGCAGGGGTAACGGAACGATCTCCTGAGGGCACTGAGGAGAGACAGGCACCGTATACTGAGGTGTGTACCGTTCTTCCCCAGAGGGGTCTGCCCTCAGATGCCCTGACACCTTTATGTCAGGATCTCTTGGCCGAAGCCTTCTTATTGAAAACGACGGTCCTCAGACCAGTCATCTCCTTAGACGACTTCGACCTGGAGTGCCGCCCCCCCTCCTGCCTTTCTCTTTGAGGAGGGGTGCGAGTGGCAACGCTCCGTTTTTGGACTTCTCGATGTGAGGAGCTGATACACGGCTGGGGCTGATCCCTCCTATCAGCCCCATGAGAGCGGCGAGGGAGAAAACGCTGAAATGCTGCCGCTTGTTTCTTAGCCTCCTGTAACCTGTCGACGACTGTGTTTACAGCGTCGCCGAACAGGCCAGAAGGCGATAACGGGGCGTCCAGGAGAAAGACCCTGTCTTTATCATTGATTTGAGACAGGGTAAGCCACAAATGTCTTTCTGTGGCCACCAGGGCTGCCATAGACCACCCAATAGCTCTGGCGGTCTCCTTGGAGGCTCGGAGTGACAAATCTGTGGCTCTACACAGTTCAGCGATATCATCGTTTTTTATGTCTTCTCCCTCATCCATCTCTTTCAGCAGGTCAGCCTGGTATGCCTGCAACACCGCCATAGTGTGCAAGCAACCTGCAGCCTGACCCACCGCCGTGTACACCTTACCCACCAAAGCCAAAGAAGTCCTAAGTGGCTTGGTGGGTAATACCGGGGCCTTAAGGGAAGATGCACCACCAGGAGAAAGATAGCCCGCAAGCGTATCCTCAACCCGGGGAATCCTTCCATAACCGCACTCATTCAGCCCTAACACATTAGAATAGTGAGACACATCGGGACTGAAGAGGCGGGTCGAGTATGGCTTATTCCATGATCTAGACACCTCAGTGTGCAGATCGAGAAGAGAAAGACAACACGAGCGTCGAGCCCTCTCCCGGGGCAGAAGAAACCGTTTCACAAAGTGCTTCCGTCCCCTGGGATTGAGCGTTAGATCTGGCAGGCGAAGAAGAAGAAAAGGAAGTGCCCGTCTCCATTCTCTCTGCCAGATCCATATGCGAACCCCATGATTCCATCTGGCAGAGGCGGGACCCGAAGCGCGGGGAACGCTGGCGAGAGCACCCTCCTCAAAGAGTGCTCTCTGGGAGCGGAGCGTCCGCATCGAGAGGCGAACACAATGCGGATAGTCAGCTCCCTCGAGAGCTGAGCGAGCGTGCTCCGCTCCCAAACAAGCAACGCACAAACTGTGTGTATCCCCACCCGTGATGAAAAAAGGGCAGGGAGGAATACACAGCCTGAAACGCTGCTTGTCAGACTCAACATTCTTGCCAGACTTTGCCATGATATGTTTTTGCCGTACAACAATAAATAAGACGTAACACACAGAGTGCTTACTGAACAACAGAAGCTGCCGCTGTCTCCACTGTCATCCCCGCCGGTGACGTCACCCGGGATTCCCTTGGAAGGATTACACGTGTTTCAGAGCGTGGGAACACAGGAGCGTTCCCAAAGCGTTTTGCGACGCAGCTCGAGTTCCTGAAGGGGAACTGAAAACACAGGCAGATAAATACAGAGGCAAACTACGATAATGAACGACACTAAATCATATCAATTGCCATGACAACTAAGGACAGATAGGGACTAGAACAAAGAAGACTGAACAGAAACAAACTAAAAGTCCATGAAAGTGAAATTAAGACCACCTCCCATGGCAGTTGAAGTTGGTTCATATCTGGCAAAAGTCGGACTAGCTAAATCTGTGCCATTAAATCCTCCAAACTGCTTTTTTAAAATTGGGTTGCTTGGGTTGCATTTTTAATGTTATCTTATTTTTAAAATGCTTAATATTCTCTGAATCTCTTTGAGAAATCTGAGAAATCTATTATCTTTCATGATAAACATGTTGTGTTGTCTTATATCTAATCTCACATGAGATCATGTCTTACCAGATGCTTTCTGTTTTTACCTTACACCTTGTCTGCTTTTTTCGTCTTTCCCTGTTTATGTTTTAGGAGGTGTATGTTGGGAAAGAGACCATCTGTACAGTGGACGGCCTTCATTTCAACAGTTCATACAACGCTCGAGTCAAAGCATACAACTCTGCTGGCGTGGGAGCGTACTGCAAGGTTGTTGTTCTGAAGACATCTGATGGTGGGTGTTTTGGTCGTCTGCTTCACACAGTTTCTTTCATTCACATTTAATAGGGTCTCTGAGAGTTCTTAAAGCTTCTTTTCTATCTATGACGCTCATGCACAGCTTCTGCATTATATATTCCCTTTCCTCCGTGGATCCCTGCTGTGGATGCATCTCTTTAATGAGTGTTTTATAGGAAAACTCCTCTCATCACTTTTTTGCCACTCTACTGATCAAACGTCCTACATAGGCTGTAAGTAGACATAGAGACTTCAATTTTAACTTCAGGTACATGGAGACTTTAAAGGTGACATATCATGAAAATCTGACTTTTCCAGGTTGTAAATGCTATAATCAGGTCCCCATGCATCTACCAACCAAGGAAACGTGAAAAAGATTAACCCAGTAACTTCGTTTTGGTAAGCCTTTTTCTGCAAGCGTCTGAGAAAACGAGCGCATCTGATTTCGCTCCCTTGGTGACGTGGCAAAGGGATCTCATTATAATATTACCGCCAATTAATCTGTAAATTTACACCCATGGCGCCGTCATTGTGTTTTCGCAAGCGACAACGGTGTACCAGCTCTAATGCCATGGCGAAAGTTTGAGCAAAACATGCTAACTGTTCTGTCTTTGGCTGCACAGACGAGCACAGAACACTATTTACAGTCCCAGCCTCAGAGGAGACAAGAGATTAGTGGATTTATTGATTTATTTAATGTATATTGCTGCTGCCACACAGATCTAAAATAAACATATTTCCCAGCTGTTTACCTTCACAGACATAACCGACTGTTTTTGTAACTTGTGTGTTTTTAACAAACTTGTGTGTGAATGATAACTTAGTTTAGTACTCACATGCTGTGACAGACGTTTTCTGTACGAGTGCATTCAGAAAACTGTATATCAGAAGTTTAAACTCAAATTGTTTAAAACGCATTATTTCAGCGCGATAAACATGATAATAGAACCAAAACAGATGTTTTAGCAGATACGAGCTGTAAAGGCGCAGCTCTATTCTGGAAAAGGGGGCGGGGAGCAGCAGCTCATTTGCATTTAAAGAAACAGGCCCGAAAAACAGCGTGTTTCTGCTTCCACCAAAAATAGGCATTTTCAAAATGATATAATAAATGATCTGTGGGGTATTTTGAGCTGAAACGTCACAGATGCATTCTGGGGACACCTGAGACTTATATTACATATTGTAAAAAAGGGCATAATATGTCTCCTTTTACTAATGATCCATATATACAATACCATGGTATTACCATCTGATAGCATCACTATACCAGGATACTAGCACTGTACTTTTTTGTTTGGTGCAGATTTGAGAAAAATGAATGTTGCCGAGGTGTCTACTCACCTCTTCTTACCAACGCTTCATTTTTGCACTCTCATCCATGTCTGTCACTGTATAAATAGGTTGTTTATTTGTAATTATGATGTTCAGATGATAGCAGAGACATTCCATTTCTCATGTGGTTACCTGCTGTTCTTTGACGCAAGCC
>NW_015632119.1:447674-449230 GCF_001515625.1 Sinocyclocheilus rhinocerous
TGGCAGAGGCGGGACCCGAAGCGCGGGGAACGCTGGCGAGAGCACCCTCCTCAAAGAGTGCTCTCTGGGAGCGGAGCGTCCGCATCGAGAGGCGAACACAATGCGGATAGTCAGCTCCCTCGAGAGCTGAGCGAGCGTGCTCCGCTCCCAAACAAGCAACGCACAAACTGTGTGTATCCCCACCCGTGATGAAAAAAGGGCAGGGAGGAATACACAGCCTGAAACGCTGCTTGTCAGACTCAACATTCTTGCCAGACTTTGCCATGATATGTTTTTGCCGTACAACAATAAATAAGACGTAACACACAGAGTGCTTACTGAACAACAGAAGCTGCCGCTGTCTCCACTGTCATCCCCGCCGGTGACGTCACCCGGGATTCCCTTGGAAGGATTACACGTGTTTCAGAGCGTGGGAACACAGGAGCGTTCCCAAAGCGTTTTGCGACGCAGCTCGAGTTCCTGAAGGGGAACTGAAAACACAGGCAGATAAATACAGAGGCAAACTACGATAATGAACGACACTAAATCATATCAATTGCCATGACAACTAAGGACAGATAGGGACTAGAACAAAGAAGACTGAACAGAAACAAACTAAAAGTCCATGAAAGTGAAATTAAGACCACCTCCCATGGCAGTTGAAGTTGGTTCATATCTGGCAAAAGTCGGACTAGCTAAATCTGTGCCATTAAATCCTCCAAACTGCTTTTTTTAAATTGGGTTGCAGGAAGCTTTTTTTTAATGTTATCTTATTTTTAAAATGCTTAATATTCTCTGAATCTCTTTGAGAAATCTACAGCTTATTTTATCAACGCAGCTCTATTCTGGGAAAGGGGGCGGGGAGCAGCAGCTCATTTGCATTTAAAGAGACAGACCCGAAAAACAGCGTGTTTCTGCTTCCACTCAAAATAGGCATTTTCAAAATGATATAATAAATGATCTGTGGAGTATTTTGAGCTGAAACTTCACAGACACATTCTGGGAACACCAGAGACTTATATTACATATTGTAAAAAGGGGCATAATATGTCTCTGTTAACTGTTTCAGGTGTTTGAGTCCTTGAATTCATTTGACTGAATGTTGTTTTAAGAGTACTGATATTTATACCAACATTACTGTGACTTTTCACTGTTTGTACCACTCCATTTCTGCATGTTACATGGTTGAACCAGCAAAGTGACTGTCTTTATAAACGAGTCATTGAATCATTCACTGAACTGATTCGTTCAAAAACTACCTGGTCTCATGACAAAAACGTACCTGGGGGCACTTTTTTGTGAGTCGCGAAATATGTACCAATAAGTACATATCACTGCAGTTTCCAAAAGAAATGAACACTAGAGGCAGTAAAACTCTGACACTTTCTATTCCTTTTCACACAAATTTACAGAGTTTCGATTAATAAAGCGTAAATTTTGCACAATTACTTATCAATCACAATTAATATTATGTTATGACTTCAAAACAATTTTAATATGCTGGGAGATTTGAAAACTGATGCTTTTGAACGTTAGCACCGCACATATCCAGCTTCATATCAATGGGTTTTCATCGA